>NW_020653993.1:9684209-9740024 GCF_003589595.1 Hyposmocoma kahamanoa
TCTGAAAACAACGGATAGAGCTTGGAGTTTCTGTAAATGCTAAGTAAGTGTTAAGAATCAATATTAGTTCAAATGGCTTTAGTTTATTCCGCATAACAGCGAAAATGTTGAATCAATCTCTTAGGAAAAAATATATAGTAAAATTGAGGATTGTATATCCTCAATTGTATCCTGCTGAAAACACGTTTCCTAAAAATTTTCACGATCGGAAAAACTTACTTCGAAATTTTACAAGAAAGCCGCTGTATTCAACAAGTACTTTACATATACCAAAGATTTTTTTTTTATATTAATTGAAGTAAATAGTACACGTATGGTATACGATATACATTTTTCAAATGGCGTTAACTTCTTTGTAAAAAAATAATTTCTGAAATAAAACTGGTTTCACTGTCCCTCGACCTAAGGCAAAATGAACCGTACGGGACAAATTTTAATTGGAGCTGAGGTTAATATGAACTCTTAATGGTTTGTATTATGGAGAACTCATAATAAATAACTCTGTCTCAATCGTGGTGTCCATAAGCTATAAAATGTAGGGTATGCAGACCCTACTACTGCTGTCCGTAACATAAGCAACGCAATCGAAATTTTTAGCGAAATTGATTTATTAACATATTATTTGGAATCAGCGAAACGAGATCTAGAACCTTCTATGAACGATTTATTTTTTTTCTATCTTATTTAGTTGCTGTTTTATTGTTAAGCAAAATCTGCGTAATTGATATTAAAAAACAAAACTGTAGGTACCAATATCTCGAAAGTTACTAAAATACAAATGCGTTAGTTATGACCATAGATATAGAACCTATGGTTTTGACAAGGAGGGCAAACTAGGTATACGAACGAGGGCTTCGCCGAAGACCGCGTGAGTCAAGCAATTAAAGCGAAATTTAGTTGCGGCATCTATTGAAATAGAAATAGAAACCATTTATTGCAAAGCCACGTTATAAAAGACACAAAATAAATTCAGAAATATTACAAAAATCAGCGGCTGTGACGTATGCAAACATATAAAAAAGCTAAAGCCAGACTGGGCTATGACGCTGGTTTTTTAATGGGCCCTTCCTATTGGGGGAATACCTTTATGTTAATTCAGACTACACGAGGGACAACTTGCGCATACTAAAGTGCGCTTCGGCTGTGACACTAGGAGCGAAGTGCACTTGCAATTGTATGCACGTACACTCGAGCTGATTATATTCTGAATGCAATTTGCAACTCCTTTGATCTGTAAGGGAACAACTGCGCGAGTAATTCTCTTTCGCCAATCTGATTTGCCAACAGTGGACATCTTAGTAATGCGGTGGATCATGATACTGATGCTGTTGCCGAACTTAGGCCCCCTAAATATACTACCACATTTTTCTCCCAAAAATCTTAATATCTAAGTCTTAATATTTCGCCAATTTATGAATACGTGTTTTATTAATTTCAGGCTGCTTGTAAAGGATCCCCGCAAGCGTCTTGGTGGTGGAATGAGTGACGCGGAAGAATTGAAAAGGCATCCCTTTTTCCAGGTACACTTAAATAATGTTGACGGACTACGCATCGATTTCTAGATCAATCGACTAAGTAAAATCTTCATTTGTCTAAAACTTTAAAACTCTTAATGTTCAAAACGACTCGAATTACCAAAGATGCGCAATGTGTAGCTTGATGTGCTGCCGTCTGTACCAAAATTAAATGTAAACCATCTTTTTTTGTCGACCTAGCTACCCATAGTACAGGGAATCCTAGTTTGGGACCTAGCCACATCTCTGTACCTATTTTTCTATATTTAAATTAAGTTAAATTATAAAGGTTATCCATTTACCGCATCAGCATTAATACCAGCATCTCTTCGTTTGATGTTAGATTATTGTTGTGTATCGTACGTATATATTTTAATGGTTTTAGTGATAATAATTGAAAGCGTGTGAACGGTGTATTTATATGATGGTTATATTTATTGTTTACAGAATCTGGACTGGGAAGGTGTAGCTCGTCGCGAAATTGCCGCCCCGTTCGTGCCCGCCCTGTCTCACGCGGAGGACACGTGCAACTTCGCCGACGAATTCACTCGCATGCCGCCCACTGACTCGCCAGCACAGGCGCCGAAGCACAGCGACAAACTGTTTATTGGTCAGTTTACTTGGAAGCTAAATAATCACAACTAAGTCACTAAAGTATCACAAAATGGTCACCACTTGGTCGCGTAGTGATCACAACTTGGTCTCTAATACATCACAACTTGGTTGCTATGTGATCGAGTACTTGGTCGCCACGTTTTCACTACTAAGTGTACATTACAAGGTAAACAAATCCAAAACTTTAAAAGGTTAGTTCGTATATTTCTATTGTTACTGACATTCTACAACTGGCCACTTGAAAAGGTATTGATCGTTTTAAAGTTTATAATATTGTCATAAATTCTCTTCATTACAGGTTACTCCTACGTAGCACCAAGCATCCTATTCTCCGAGAATATTATATCCGACCAGATATGGACTCAGGTGACAGGCACGAGAAACGACAAGCTGAAAGGCTGGGTAGCGAAGGACTCGCCCTTTTTCCAACAGTACGCTGTGGATCTGAGTACACCCGTGTTAGGAGATGGGTCGTATTCAGTATGTCGGAAGTGTATCCATCGGCAAAGTGGAAAGGAGTATGCTGTTAAAGTGAGTTTTGTATTTTTCTTTTTGGCATGTATTTAATCCTTCGCTGTTAGCGAGAGGTGTAGCTACTAAACATTTACAAATGTAAATGAGACGCTTTAGTGAAAATGGTATCAATTTGTTTCTCAGATAATCTCATCGCAAAAGAAAGACATCAAGCAAGAGATAGAGCTGCTGAAAGCCTGTCAGGGATGCCCCTTTATTATTACACTGCATGAAGTTTTTTATGATACGGTGAGTGTAAGCTTCAATATCGGTCGGCTGTTAGCGTAAAATCGCGCGCTCTGTATTTGTAACAAACCTATTTTTTACCGACTTCAAAAAAGGAGGAGGTTCTCAATTCGACTGTAGGTTTTTGTATGTATGTTTTTTTAATTTTCAATTTATATAAAAAAAATATTTACCAAGTATTTTTTTTAAACATTGTGTAGTTATGTCTGTGTTGTTGTCGTGAAATTGAATATATATATATATGTATAGTGCAGTATATAGCGAATGTTGTGTACGTCTGTAATTGTCATATGAATCAATCCTAGTCTCGTGTCTAATTTTTGTTGATTGTCAAATACATATGATGTTGATGTGCCTAATAATAATAAATAAAAAAATAAACGTCCACGACACAGTCACGACAGATGAGTCGTGATATGGGAACAGGCTAGATGCGACAGTCGTCTAACGATGAATAAAACGCTACGACATAATGCGACCGCGTCCTTATAGACTATATAAATATGTATTAACATGTAATTAACTGCCTCCGTGGCCGAACGGTTACCACCACAACGGTTGTGGTTGTCTATGTGTGTGTCCATGGCACCCGCGTTATTATTATTATTATTTCAAAGTCAAAGATTATTTATTCCATGGTAAAATAAATTTACACTTGTAAACGTCACATTTACGCTACTACTCGTTCACTACGCTGACCTCCCTGAGAAGAATGAGCAAGAAACTCTAGGGATTGCTCTTTTCGAATAAACTTAAATGCTATGCACTTTGAATCAAATTTGTGTACATTCTGGAGCCGTGTCGTCTTTCATACATCTTTATCGAACACGTAGTCTTCAATTTTGTAATATGACTTTTCGATCAAAAAAATTTTTATGTAGTCATTAAACTTAGGAAATGATAAACTTAATATATGCTCCGGAATCTTATCGTAAAAACGTATACAGTTCCCCATAAAACAGTTGTTTACCTTGGTTAAACAAAATCGTGGTACCATGAGTTTGAACTTAGCTCTAAGGTTAATATTATGGATATCTTCTTTCTTATTGAAATTATGTATATTTTTACGGGCATATAAAATATTTGAGTAAATGTACCACATGCCACAGTCATGATATACCAGTCTTCTTAAACTTTTCTCTGAGAGAAACCCGAGAGCCTAGACGGTACACAGAACGAATCGCTCGTTTTTGCAATACAAATATGGTTTGAATATTTGCCGCTTTTGAAATTATACTATGGAAGTAACTAAAGTAAACTATCGAGTTCTTAGGTTTTCGCGATTGTTACACATAGGAATGAAACTATTTTTCCGGATTTAAATCGCGTATATTTGTTTTTTCAAACAAACCGACGTTTCGGGCCCTTTACAGGTCCCATGGTCACGGTTGACAGTCAATCCGGAAAAATAGTTTCATTCCTAAAGTAAACTAGTCTAGCAGTACTAACATCAGTAAGCTCATGTATTCTGCGAACTGCGTATGCAGCAGAGCTTAATTTACTCAAAGTACCACTTGATTCTTATTAAATTTTCTATTTTTTGTCAGGCATTCACCTATATAGTAACCGAATTATGCGTCGGGGGCGAGCTGTCGTCGCACATTGCGAACGGAGTCTCCGAACGAGTGGCGCGGCGGCTGTTGGTCCAGCTCGCCATCGCCGTCAACCACATGGCGGCTAGGAGGATCGTGCACCGCGATCTCAAACCAGAGGCGAGTCCTTAACCAACGTTAAGGGACGGGAGGTTCCCTAGACAGATCCATAAAGAACTTGTTTTATAATTATTAATAACAAAGATTGAACACTTTCTTCATTCGATTCAAATATTCGATTCGGCTGGATTCGAACCAGCACCCTCGAGTTAATCGTTTGGTCGTAGTCCAGCTACTGACTGCAAGATGCACGTTGAATAAAATTTCAATATAAAATCAAAACGTCGTAACGGTGTTAAACTTTCAACGATATAGCGACCGCGTAAAGTTTAAATTATATTAACAATCCGAAATTTGTTACATCTTTTTAAATTCAAAATTATGACCAATCATTATCAAGATTTCGTAGTTTTTATCATTTTGTTTATGTGCATTTTAGAAAAGAATAGAATAGAAGAAGATTAGGGCGTTATTGCAACGCCACAACACATAAATACAAAAAAAAATTGATAACACGGACAAACAAAAGAAAATAAATAGAATTAATGATTGAAATAAAGAATACAATAAAAAAAACCACAACAAAATAGTACAAATCGGACAAAAAGCAAAAGACAAAATATAACGCCTACAAATTTTGTACTGTCATGTATGCGGTTGTGGCGTACGCAAAAGGACTTCATTCGGCATAAGCCACAGCCATGATTGCTTTTGGCAACAGCGGTTCTAATAGTAAGCTTTAGGCACTTCTATTGTTCTTTTCTACCGGATTTACTGACTTATTTTACAAAGAATTGCACGTTCCTAAATGACAAAATTTCTGGTTTCTCTTTTTTAAGTAATAGGAAAATTTCAGAGCTCATTTGAGTAATAAATATTGGCGTAGAAGCAGTCATATCCCGTCGGTCTTGTAATCGATCGCTTGATTTAGAGAAAGCATCACGAAGAGAAGGTTCATGTTTGTATGCCGGTAGAATATCCTGGTGACGTCGTGCCGGCTGGGCGAGGCCACGATCCGCGTGGCGGACTTCGGCTTCGCGCGGCGCCTGCCCGACCACGACTCGCGCCCGCGCATGATGACGCCCTGCTTCAGGTACTGCGAACGTCCTGCCAATAGGAAAACATTGTCCGATAGTCCCATTTATTAATGGTAATCGTAGCTGTAATCTACCACCAAAATATACATGACTTTTAATAAATTCACCAAAAATAAACTTTAAGTTTTTGTTGTACTGGCTGACACTTTTTAGGTCTGTATTTGGTAAAATAAGTTCAAACACAAAGTTATTACCATCGAGTATACATATAACCAGAAATAGAGACGAAATGTCATTTTATTTGTTTGAAAACATTCTGCCAAATCCTTACTGCGCTCCGATTGGCCAGCCAATCAATTGTTTTACTTCAATACGACCAGTTTAAGCTTTACTTTAATGGACGTAAATGACAAAATTACATATTTAATTACCGATTAAATTTAATTCCGTTTGTTTTGTAATGTTTTGCTGGTTTTGGCCACACCACCGAATGGAACAGCACTTGATGCAGTATATTTTTGGAATATACGGAGACGAGTAGATACGACCCTAATAGGGTCGTATTCTAGAACTCTACTATTGGGTAGAAGCCCAAGTCAGGATTTGAGTATGGTTTAAAGCACTCGAAATCATACTCAAGTCCCTGCCATTAGGGTCGTATTTCCAGTGTTTGTGTTTCCAGTGCAATCCTGACTTGAGCATTGTATAGAGTTCTAGAATACGACCCTGAGTCACCTATAAGCCTCTTGGCACGGTTGTTAATTGAATCCAAGGTGGCCACCTTTTTCAAGTTGGGCCAATATGTAGCAGAGCCATATAAGAAAAACATGATGGAAAGAAGAAGGCGGAATTAAAACGCGCAATTCCATCGCACTTTCTTTGTGACATATCCTGTAGGACACCGATAAGTAGGCAACTAAACTTAGTCCTGGTATCATTGCAGCCTGCCGTACGCGGCACCTGAAGTGGTGTCCCGCGCGCGTTCAGCCAACGCGCCACCGTACGGACCCAGTGTCGACCTGTGGAGCCTCGGTGTCATCTTTGTGAGTATAGACAACTCTTGCCAACGTTCAACCCCATCCTTCCATTCTAACGCCACCTTTGTGACCATTTCCTAAGTAGTCCACGACTCAATCTCAAAACGCTAACGGTACACGTGAACTTGGTGAATCGATCGATACCTGTTCCTCACCTATGCACTGTCATTTAAATCATTTATTACGCACATTACCCTGTCGAATGTTTCATCTGAGAAATAAAAATCTTATCTTCACATTTGCTCGTAAATAGTATGATTGCATGGTGGTTAACTTGACTATAATGCCCCGAATAAAACCCACGGGTCTATTCCTTTCCATTACAGCCATGGTCGGTAAGGATTTTTTTTTAATTTGTCGGCATACTTATGTCGTGCTACAAATTTAGGTCAGGTTCAAAATCCAGCAATGATGTTACTTAGTTTAAAATTAAAATTAAAATGTTATTTAAACAGGAATATAATTGCAATTCAGCCACATATGACTTAAATACTTATTATTACGAATTTCTTTTAATTGATTTTAATTATAATTATTAACACAAAGATCGAACACTCAGAAAAAAATCCTTCGATCCGGCCGTATTCGAACCGACGTCTTCTAGCTTACCGTGCCAGACGTTATACCAACTAAGCCATCATGATTTTAACTATTTTTTGTATAAAAATGTGGCAATTTTTTTTTTATGCGTGTTTTGCTTTTTAGAACGTTTTAGGTCGACTCGTATTATTTATGGAAGAATTAAAAAAAAAAACAAAAATCCCGCCATTTGCCAAATATATAATTGATGTGTTGTGAACCATATTTATATCGATTTGTTTCGTCGCAAATATGATGAAAAACATTGACGGTGAAAAATATAAAACTCATATTATTAAAGCCCTCAGCCTTTGGCTTCGGGCTTTTAATAGACCCTCCTTAGTAATTTCTTATTTACCGTCCTTAAATACGCAATGTACTATTGTGCTTTTCCTGCATGCATTGAGTTGACCAGAATGTGTTGTTTCCAGTACTGCATGGTGTGCGGGCGCGCGCCGTTCGCGCCGCTGTCGCGCAAGGAGCCCGTTACGGCTTTCATGGATCGCATTCGCACCGGTGCCTTCACCATGGACGGTCAGTACTCCTTAGGGTCGGACCCCACTATCGGCACACATCAGCATCAGCACCACGCCCATAGTGGGAACTAAACTTAGATTATCAATAGCTTGCTAAAGCGTGCTGGTAGAATAAAAATGCGTATTGATAATTGGTTATTTTGGAAGTTTTAATTCTTCTAATTATTTAGATGGAGAAAGTTTATCGCACGCGTCGTGGCGAAAAATCGTACGCTACTATCGCAAGCAAATAGTGTTGTTAATGTATCATAATGTTTACACACAGGCAAGAACAAAAATCTTATGATTATATATGTATGTAACTGCCTCTGTGGCCGAACGGTTACCATGTTGGCCTGCCACGCAGAGGTCCCAGGTTCGATCCCCGGGCCGGGAGAAATATTTGTATGGCTTACATTTGTTTTTCTCGTGACTTTGGATGTAATTCGTGAATAATGCAGGGCAAAATTTAGATTATTAAAAAAAAGTATAATTATAATTAAACATCTTAATCCTCCTTCACAGGTCCGGCATGGGACAATATCTCCTCTGACAGCAAGCGTATCATTGCGGGTCTACTTTCAGTGGACGCGTCTCGTCGCCTCACCGCGCAGTCTCTCTTAACTGAACTCGGACATACGAGCCAAGATAACAGCTTTAAGCTCGCCGTAAGTATTTTATACCCGTGCACGCTCTTTTCATTGTTATTTACACTAGATGCGTGGTGCCCACACAGCATAGAAATATTATTCGGAAAATAAATAATATTTTATTTTGCAAATTTGACTTAGAAAAATGGACCAAACCCTGTCCTTAGGTGGGATTCATGCCCATCAGTGGATATATAATTAACGATAATGAAGATGAGGAATTATATATTTTCTTAACACATTTCTTATTTATTAATCGACTAACAGCCTACTACATACCGCTGAAAGCTACAAAAAATATCTATTAATAAAAAATGTCCAAATATAAATGATCAAAAAAATTCATATAAACTTATCTTATTCACAGGACATGACGAAAGCTGACCTCTACAAGCGACGAAGCAAGAACAAGCAGCGCAAACCGAGCACATCAGAGGCTGGTACATCCTACGACCCTCCTACAGAGTCAGAGGAACAAACCTCCTTGATCGAGACCATAAAAAACCTCAAAAGTCGCATGAACAACTCCATAGAGCACGATGTAGCTCTTATCCGAGCCAACACTCACGATACTCCAGGAAGCGAAATCAACGAGCCTAAATTTACCGACGATGACGACATACCGCCTGTCAAACCAGTCGAGAAAACTTATGCCAAATCCAGGTCTAAATTAGATGATTACATCTACATTGAAAGCAGTCAAGGGCTGGACGAAACTGAAGTTGCATTTCCCCAAACCAGTCGTGGTAAGAAAAGCGAAGAGTCCCCAGTACCAAGAAAGCGAAGAAAGATTGATAAAACTCAAAAGGAGGAGGATGTCCAAGTTAACGGGGAAAGGGAGTTACGTAGTCGACAGAAAGGGAAGACTGCAAAGGCTAAAACTTCAAATACTAAACAGAAACGTAGTCCCCCAAAGATTAGGCAAAAGAAAACAGCTACTAAGGAATCCAGACCTACTAAAGAATCCATCGAGAACGAAAAGACAGTCGTTACTAGAGCTACTAGAAAACGAAAGTATGAAGAGACAACTAAACCAGTCTTGAGAGAGAAAGGTCAAAATCTTTCCAAAAATACGGAGAGGCCCGAACTTGGAACTAGAAAAATTGCCAAATCAAAGAAGGCTAAAGCTAAAAAGCTATCGCCTACCAAAACTGATGCTGAAATGCGAATGACACGTTCAAGGAAACGCAGATTGGCCATCAGCCTATCTCCGTCCGAAGTTAAGAACGTAATTCCAGCTTTCTCATTCGAGTCAGATCGCAGAGTGAATTCAATTGAAAGTAATCGTTCTAACAAATCCGTTAAAGGTAAAGGCAAAAAGGTAACTAGAGGTAAAAAACCAGCAGTACGCGCTACACGTACTCGAGCTGCGCGTAGATGAATAACGACCGAATAGACAAATTAAATAGACTGTTTAATAGCTATATGGGGGTACTATTAGCTGACAGTACCAGAAGGTATTGTTTCTAAATTTGATAGGACGGACACCCTGTATAACCTCAAATTCCAAATGAGACATAATAGTGATGCATTAAAAGGACACTTTGCTCATTAGTATAGCAAAGAAATAAATATTTATTCAAATAAGTTATTTCATAAGTTGGACATGTTGTAAATTGACACGTCACTTGTGATACGGATACGGATCGAATACGATTACGGAGCGTGTGATACGGATGGATTAGGGCATTTAAAATGTATACGTTAAGTGATATCAACTTACATGTCCAACTTTATAGGCTTCAAGAACTTATCGAAAAAAAAAATTTACGGTAGTACTGTTTTTATTTTTTAATCCTTTTATTTAATGTTACTATTAATTTTTAAGTATACCTTTTTCCTTTTATAAACTAAAATTACCACTAGATTTAAATCTTGACGTTGTTTATTATGTATTTGATTAGATAATTAATAAATGTTAGGTAAATGTGTGTATTTGAATGCACCATACTACAATCCATAGTAGGGGAAATTGTGTTTGCGATGTTTTAGTATACTAATTTACTGTGTTAAGAGGTTTCTACACGCACGTTCTCACAAAAATATCATTATATCTGTTATTTAGTAAGGGTCAAATCCCACTATTTCGACGCAAGCATCAGCACCGTGCTGACAACGATGTCGATAAATAAGAGTTTTATGGCGCTACGGGAATATTATTACAATGAAATAGTGCTACAGATGCTGCTATTATGCGCTGGTTAGTAGGAATTGACCTTTATAACATCAGAGTGTTTTTTGTTTATATCATTAATGCAATTCTACGAGACAACTTCTAAAAAAAGACAATTTAAAAATATAACTTCTTCAACATTACATTTTGTCTTAATGAGTTGTAGCGTGCAAGGTCTTAATAGGGTCATAACCTACTACATTGTTCAACACCCATTACACATATACCACTTTGGTATCACGTGCTTTTAAAGCCAAGTTTCCAGACAGTTCGGTGTTGATACCTGTGCATAAGTATTGATTGGCACGCAACTGTAACTAACTTTCTAAGTTGTGACTACAAATAAATTAATGTCCACCTGATAATGTTGAGCTTGCACGTTACACATGTTGTTTATGTCAAACATATGTCAAAATTATCTGGATTCTTTTCCCATGGACACACAGTGTGCCGTTTAGTCTTAGTACTTCAATTTAACAGTTCCTTTGAAGGTTGAAGAATTTTCTTCCGTGGCTCTTACGAAAGATAATTCGTACTTAGGCAGAGCCGATAATGCGAATGTATAAAAAGATTAGTATTCAGAGAAATGTTAAAAGAAATATTAAGAAAAAACCCAGGTTTGCAGGATCTCTTTTTTTTTGTATGAATTTTAGGTTGTTTGTGTGTGTAAATTTGTTTGAAATCTAGATTAGTAGGCTAAATTTGTAAATGTGTTTTTTTTTCTCCAATAATACATGAAATTTCTGCATTGTACTGTACACCTACATTTTTCTTCCATTCTTCACAAAAAATATAATAATAAAATCTTTACGGTGAAAGTGCCAAAGCGTGCGTTAAATTTACTCTATTTGTATTAAATTCAATAAAGTTTGCTTTCTTTGAACAATTTATTTTTAAAAAAGAGCTCATTATGTCATCAATGAATTTTTTAACGCTATTTTTCTCTCTATATAGTTACTTTTTTCGCTTTTACCAAATAAAAAAAACGTTTGTTTTGATTTATTATTTCTCTGTAAATATTCTAGCATTTAGTACAAAATCGGTGGAAGATTAAAAAAAATATTATTTATAATTAATTATTATTAAATTAGTAAAAAAATCTCAATTTTGGAAACGTCACTGCATTGATTCTCTAAAAATTTTAAGAGATATGGAGGCATTAGGGCTTATCACACACTCTAAAAGAGCATTGCGTTATAATTTTGAATACTAATAATTTGAAATACACTTAGATGGCGCCACTTACCGAATCTATTGAAATAATGCCATGTCAAGCTATCGAATTGGGTTGATAATACGATAGTTATCTGATCAATTCAACGATTCTTAATTTTACAGTCGGAGTATTCTGATAGCCATGTACTTACCTTGTTTAACCGTGCCCTATCAGTGTGTGATAATAAGCCCGCTTAGGCAAATTGTTTGTTAAAATGTGTGTTAAAATAACAATGTAATTTATAAACTCGAAACTTATTTTTCAATGGGCTATTGTATCTAGTCTAAAACTGTTACTCATTCTACCACATACAGGCTGTGCTACGTACCCGAGAGAGTGGAATTCTTCATTCCCTTGCAATGTTTAGGGCAGCCTGTGTTTTAACAAATTGTATAATTTTTTGTCTATTGTAAAAATTAAGGTGATTACATTGTGGTGACAGACCGACTTATTACGAAATAGTACTTTTATGTGGAAGTGTTAAAATAAGTTTTAGATGTACCATACTGCGCTACGTCACTCTTCAGCACGCATCGCAACGACGCGGTGCTGATGCCTAGATTAGTGCAGTTTGATCCTTGAAATAAGTGTTGGTATCTCATAAAAATATTTATGTAATTTCGCTTCTTCAAGCATTGTTTTTCGCCTTATGGCTTGTAATTGGGAACAATAGAGTGTAAGTAGTAACAAAATATTGGTGTCTTTTCTGTTGTTAATTTGATAGATCTAATAATATAATATTGCCTTCAATAAAGATTCGAATATGGAAACCGTCATGCAATGAAGCGAGTGAGGCTTTCTTTCACAACTTTGCGTCTTTCTGACCAGTATAGTGTATAACTTTAGATTCCAAAGAACAAGGATTTGACACCATATCTCCACGTAAAAGTACTATAGAACGCATAATATGAAACGAATATATCAGTGCCCATGCGGAATTTTCGTTTTAGGGAGATTATGAATTTCCTCATCTTAGAGATCAGCTCTGGCGTCGCTAAGTCGTTTAAAGTTGTAAAAGTGCACTTAACTAAAAGGATTGTACCAAAAGATTATATAATTTTATAAAGTGTTAGAGGTTTAGAATTGGCGGCTGGTAAACAAATTTTGTAAGATTCGCGTATGCCGCCCGGAGAATATTGGATTGTAATAAATATACCATTTTAACATTTATTACTTTGTTTTATTTATTTCCTACGCGAGTTAATGTGATGCTTTCAAACAGGCGTTACGTTTATTCTGACTCACTTCATCAGCATGATGAACAATCCCTGTAGAAAATGACATGTGAGGTCCAACCCTGATGGGACCCTAACAAAGTTAGCTCAGAAATCTTTGTTTTATTTCATCGAAATCGAAATAATTAGGATATTGCTGAAGCTCGTTCACGTTAAGAATTAGACCCAACGTGGTGAATAAGTAATAATTGAATTAAAAAAAAACTCAAACTTTTTGTTTGAAACTGGAAGCCATAAAAGTCTAATGAAATCAACAAAACTACCTAAAAAGTGTATTATATAAAGTCGAGTTTTGTTCTGTTATGTATATGTAGTGCAATGCAAATAAATATATAATATATCAAAATATCGATAGTTTTCAGGACATCGTTTTAACTCTTCGAAATTTATAATCTCGATAATTTTAAAAGTTGATATTTTTTGGAGTAAGCAATGGCTTTAGAATAACGGCCGATCTCATCTAATTCATCACCATAAGCATCATTATATAACAATCAGCATCGTTTAGCACTAGTACTTTCTAAGTCTGATTCGGACCCTAATAAGCTTTTTTGGGCATCCTCTTAGATATATTTTACTGGCTTTGGTGTAAATACCGATATTTTTTCTCGATAAATATCGATAAATATAATTTTGATTCGAAATACGCCGATATGTTTTGCCCGTGCGTCCCTAAAGCGCGGATAACTTGTTCGGTGTGCACATCAATTATTATACTCGAGACGGGTGTGCAAACATTAATGTTACTGAAAAGTAAACTACTATTCTTGTATTGTTTTTTACTATGGCAATCATTTACCCAAATTTTGTATTTTTGACTTAAAGAATTTTTTCCATCCTTGTTCTCGTAAAAGTATTTTTCACTCTTTACTTAAGTACTTTTACGAGACTTACTAGTTTTAGACATGTTAATGTAATTATTTTAATTTAGTCAAATTATTCTAAAATATGAAAGTAATTTTGTAAAATAAAATGTTTAATGTTGCAGTGCAATGAATATGCAATAAACGCTTTCAGGAGTATGATTCAAGGGCCAAGCGTTGCCTAACTTCAATTCATGAAGCGCATATTTAGTATTATTGGAATAAAACATACATTAGTAGATTTATATAACATTTGGTAGAAAATTAGAAATAAAATATGGCAGCCCTAAAGATGGCAGAGTGGCAAACGTCAGACGAAGGATGTCGAGTTTTGTGTTACAAAAATAATTAAATTTCACGATATTTTGTGTTAATAATTATGTGAATAATGAGATGAAAGTGTAAATAAATGTTAGATTAGTGTTACTAGTGATTATGGCGCATAGTGGTGGTGTATTGAGTTCGGATATATCTCGTAGAAATCCACAGGATGAATATGAGCTTATCCAGAGGATTGGATCGGGAACTTACGGCGATGTGTACAAGGTAGGGGGCATTTCTAAGCTTTATTTTTTTCCTTCAACAAGCATGCTAGACAACTGGCCTGTTGTTTTACTTATAAATCAAGTTGGGCGCGAGATATACGCAACATTTCTTCGGATGGTTGCGTGCTAATAATTTCGTATGTCATTATTTGTCTATCCGACAGATTTTTTGCTAGAAAACGGTTATCAACAATCTAGATTTTTACCAGCTACAACTTTTCCTGCCTATCTAAGTTAGATTGTTTAGTAAACAACCTTGAAAATAGTAGTTAAGAAAATGAAAATAACTAGCACACACCCATAGATTAGTTATTGCTGCTGGCTTTGTCTCGACAAGTGATCGTTTACACAGAGAACAGTTGTGATACAATGAAATAACTCTTATACTATTGTTAACATGTTTCTCTTTGTGGTATTAAACACATGCAATTGATTTATAATAGTTTGTTCACATTTGAGATCAAGTGCAAATGCACTGTGATTGTTTACAAATTGTAATTTGGTTTTAAAATTTCGTTCAATTAAGTTTTTGCCAACTATCTTTGGACTTTCAGAGGTTAAGTATTATTGGGTAATTTTCTGATTAGTTTTCTCTACCTAATTTAGGTGGCAATTTTTATTATTTAATATTTCATGATAATTTTGTTTTCCCTTTTTTTTCTTACAGTTAGTTCATTTACTCAACTTTTATTCTTGCGTACCTTTTTTTTGCAGTAAATCAAATACATTGTATTATTTTTATTTTCGTTTTAGTTGTGATTAATTGTTGTTGATTTTCCCTTTTATTTGTTGTTAAATTATGTTGTCAATTTTATATTCTTTTTACTAATTGCAAGTGATATTTATAATTGTTTGATACATTTAGTTTTCCTAGCTTTCGTTATTAAGATCGTAATAATGTAATCTAATGTTGGTAAATCTGAAATAACTACAATATTATAATATAATAAATAAATAATCTACTCAAATACTTATATAAATAAAAATTGCCAACAAAATTAGATTGAGGAAACTAAGTTGGAAACTACCTTATTGTTGTTTCATACTACAACTATATATCTATACTCATTATAGATATATAGTTTTCCTAATGATTTTGATACTGTAAAGCCACATGTTGTCTTTAACTTTAAAAAGGAAATTTAAATTTAAAATATTTAAATTGAATTTAATTTTCGGGACAAACAAGGCATGAGCCTGGTGGTAAGCGACATGCCTATCCATAACGGTTGCAATGCCACTCAGAGCTCTAAATCACAAAGAGGGGCACTGCCACTGTGCCCGTCACCCTGAGATATAAGATGACAAGTCCCATGTGCCTGTAATTTCACCCATACCCTACAAAACCGGAACACAGTAATGCCCACATTACTTCTGGGCGGCAGAAATAGATGAGGTAGCAGTAGTTCCCTGAACAAATTTTTTGTCTATTATCTATTTTCTATGTTACATTATTGACATGAAGTTTATGCTATGGATAAAAAATTTCGTTTCTGTTCATCATGATATTAGTGAGAGAGGGCAAGCACGTACCAAATACAAACAAATACGGAGGTGATATCTTATGCATGTTCAGGATTAGTTTGAACCCAAATTTTTTAGAGAAAACTAGAATTAAAGCTTAAGTTACTCATTAACTATCAGAAAAAAAGAAGAAGAAAAACAATTGTGGCTGAACAAAAGAAACATAAAAAAAATTGTAGTGGAATGAAAAAGAACTTCACAAAAAATTTCTATGTCGTTTATTATGTGATAATTGCGCCCATAAAAGCATTTGTATAAACTATTTAAATACTACAATGTTTAAAATACATTGAAACAATAGTAGATTGTATAACAAGTGCATAAAACGCGTTGTTTTACCCGAGACGTGTGATGTGGTGGATACTCAAATCGATGGTAAAATGGGTTTTATGAATGAGTTATATAATCTGCTTTTCACTTCAATTGCGAGGAAATTAAACAGTAATATTACAAATAAACGATTATTTCATTAAAATTTAATGTCAATTACTCTACATGTGACTCAGGTCGGACTACATAATGCTCAGTTATATTGTACAAATTTTTATTTTTTATGCATTTCCATTTCTCATAACTTATTGGAATTAGTATTACCTGTGCGTGGCTGTTGGCGCAGGCGTCATTGCCTCGGTCTTAAAGCAGCATTAAGATTGGAAGAATGTAGATACTACAGACACTTGTCACTAAACTTTGTACATGAATTCATTTGCATTAACAAAACCAGATAGGACAAGTCAAGGAAAACACATTAATTTCAAATTCGTAATCAGATTACTTGATTTAAAAACTTTATACTAAAGATTATTATTCTTATACAGCTTTTACATACTTGGATGACAAACATCCTTGGTAGTGATTCATTTAGCTCTTGCAGGTGGTTTCGATCTGAAGAGGTTGTAAACCGCTAATGTGTAATTATAGCTAGGTGTTGCCAGCGATGACCTTTGGCTCTGAGACGTGGTTACTTACTATGGGCCTCATAAAAAACCTCAAAGTCAGTCAACTATGGAGCGAACAATGCTCGGCATATCTCTACGTGATCGAATCAGAAATGAGGAGATCCGTAGAAGAACGAAAGTCACCAACATAGCTCGAAGGATTAGCACATTGAAGTGGCAGTGGGCAGGGCACATAGCTCGTAAAACTGACGGCCATTGGGGCAGAAAGGTTCTAGAATGGACACCACGAACCTGAAGGCGTTCAGTGAGACGGCCCCTCACTAGATGGACAGATGACCTGGTAAGGGCGGCGGGTAACCGATGGAGGCACGTTGCGTCCGATCGGTTAGTCTGAAAATCTTTGGGGGAGGCCTATGTTCAGCAGTGGACGTCTTCCGGCTGACATGATGATGATGATGTAAAAAACGTGTAATAAAATAAAGTATACTCCGGTCCACGTAATTTATTTCATAAGTAAAGTCGATGGAAAAAGAAGGCTGTAACAAGAAAAGGGTGAAAAAAACATGTACCATGCTACAAAACACTCCCTAAGTAAGTACTAAACTAAACTTGAGACAGACTTACCCGGAAAGGCCGAGTTATACAATATTACTAGGTTAGATTGGTATCAAAATTGGCACATGATTTAGGTTGGGAACTGGTAAAAGGATCTAAACTAGACGAGCAGCACTGCTCGCTTCTGCGATTTAGCAGAGAGTGACGACGGAACAAAAACAAAGTGAGAATGACAGACAACGGAATTAAAGAATGATTCAAAATTTGAAAACAAGTGGTCAGGAACCAGAGAAAGGTGGTAAAAAGGCGGAATCACGTTGGAAGGAGGTCGCATAGTCACAGATCTATGATATTAGAAATAATTGTTGCAAATGATAACTGTATGCAAATGTTTATTTACAAAGAGCAATTCTCTAGTGTTTCGTACTAATTCTTCTCAGGGGAATCTGCATTAACAATGAGTAGTAGATTATAATCAATGTGTCGTTTTCAAGTGTATTTGTTTATAAGACAAAGATATACTTTGAGTTGACAGGTTATGATGAAATAAATGGGATAAAAAAATATTAAAACTTATATGCAATGCAATGTTGTGTTAAAATTTATGTTGAACAACTAACTTCATTGTAAATTAATTGACAATGTTGTTTACAGTCTTATAAATTACGTTTTGCTCAGCACTGTTTGGGTCATAAACAATGAAGAAGATACCTTCTGTATATTGGCGCCTTAGAATGAATACCTCACACATGATTTGAATGTATTTTTCCAGAAGAACAGAAAATTGTGCTGTAAAATGTAACGCATGTTGTTTGTAGTTAGCATTTAAATTACTCAAATTATACCTTTCTTGGATGCTACATTACTCTAATAAAATGCATATTTAAATAAGTTATGACTTAACAAAAAAATTATGAATAAAGTATATAAACATGCGTGTATGTGGTTTTCAATCTGAGATGCTGATTATGCTTTTTAAAAATTTTAAATTTAAATAATACGAAAATTGTCAATATTTACGACACATTTCAAGTATATAACGAAGAAATAATCATAAGACTGAATGTATTCGAGCTTTGCCTTGAATTCTGTTTCAATTATGAACATTTTGTTACGCATGCGTAATTACATAAATCCGCCATTTTTGTAGCATTATTTCGAAACTTTGTCGTTTCTTTGTTGTACACATAATTATGAGTGGCTCAAGCTTAATTATTTGTCGGATATTATGGAATTAATTCCGTCTGGCGTTTTGAATCAAGCGCTTGTTATAAAGGATAGTCTCTTACCACCGAGATCTAGTGACAAAGATGTTCCAACTTGTTCGTCGCGAATTATTATCCGGAACGAACAAGTCGTGGGTTTGGTGGTAAGCGACACGCCTATCCTTAGCAGTTGCAGTGTCATTCGGAGTTTTAAATCGTAAAGATTTGAGAGGCATTGCCACTGCGTCCGTCACCCTGAGACATATGTTGACCCCTTATCCTTAGAAATAGGTAAGGTGGTACTAGCAGTACTTCCTTGAACTGTTATTAAAAAATCTTCTTGCTATTGTCCCATCCCAATAATTACAATTTGGAGCCATAACCAACAGTATAAAAGAACTTAAGAATTATCCTGGCTTTGACTTGTTTTGGTCTCCTCTGGTTGATGCACGTGCCTACCCAGTATACTATGAGGAACAAAGCAACAAAATTAACTCCGGTGCCTCATGTACTATCAAGGTCGTCATATTGTAGATATGTACAGAAAAATTTGCTGTTTCATCACATAGAAAAACGTTGTGTATTTCAATACATTTCTGCAAACCAGTGACATTCGTACACACGTTTACGGCACTGTCAACGCTTCAAGACGTTTGTTAAATTCACATTAGCGGACAGTAGAATAATAGACTGTAATGTCCATATCTACCGACACGATGGATATGGATTTACTGGAGGATTACGGGCTCCCGGTAAGATCAAAGTACGGCGGGCGTCCGGGTTTATAAACTTAAAACTTTCCCGCCTAAACTTAAAATACGCGCTAAAATATTACCATAGACAATTAAACATTTTGAATGATAAAGTTAATTTTTTGTTTAAAGTTAGCTAATGCCAAATACCGTAGGGACTTTTTGGCCAATCTATAATAATAACTCAAAATAATGTTTTTAAAGGCGCCCGTGTCAATATGCGTGTGTGACATATTGCTATGTTTTAGATATAGATATAAATATAACACAAATGCCTTCTAGGCTTATGTTTTAGAAAACAACGCATGTTGTATAAACAAAACAGATATAGTATGCATATATTGATCATCTTGACTATTGTCCTTTTCTAATTGTAAATACATGGTCACATTGGACCCTGAAACGGTAGTGCCACTGTTGTGTTTTGGCTGACGTAATTGCCTGTGTATTGCCAGTATAAGAATAATACAGTATTTTACTAATGCAGATGGGTTTCATTTTATACATTTTTCGTAGCTTTTGATCCTATCACGTAATACGTAAGTAACCTTTGTTTTTATGTAAGTAAGTAAGTTTTGAAAACAGTGAGATTTTTTAGACTCGACTATATGTTTTTGTAAATCCTAAATAATTTAAGAACGCACCCAAAGTAGACAATGATCAGTCCCTTTGTGTGAGCGTCCTCGGGTGCACGTACAGCAAGCACCCTCCCTATTGTTCAGATAGATACCGAAGTTGTTGATTCGCTCACCTCCCGTTGTGCACAACTAGCGGTTGCCACCTCTAAGCCGTTGCGTTGACTCTAAAACTACAGCATTTTCGCTTTCGTATATTTCGGCACGCATACCTTTCGACGCCGAAGCGTCTTCCCAATTTCAAATATTCCTAAGCGGCTGGATGGACCGACGGATACCTAGCTTATCCACTTCTAGTTCTTAGTACCGGAAACGACAGTTGCAATGTCCAGCGAAAGCCGGACATAGCTTCTGACTTAAAGGGCAACTCACGTGCTGCCTAAGACGCGCTAGTTGTGCCGTCAAAAACTATTGTAGCTACATGTTTTTTTACTAAATGTTCATATCTGACCAAAATGTATACATAGCAATGGAGTTTTTTTTTCGAGATTTGATAGGGTCAGTGTTCGGGGTGGACAGGGTGGGAAGGTTGTTGGTAGACAACCACCCCGGCCGCCGACGACTGTTTGTCGCGTGTCTGCATCAACTTCTTTGTTAGTTATTTATTCACTATATATCATATACAATATTATATTATAGTATATTATATTATATTATATATTATATTACATTATATTATATTATATTATATTATATTATATTATATTCCCACTGCTGGTCACAGGCCTCCTCTCACAATGAGAGGGAACTTAACACATTTCCTTACGACGTTTTGCGTCACCGAAAAGCTCATGGTTAATTAATTTATTCGCATGTTTAATTATTTAAGTTGATTATTTCTTGTAAAATATCGTAAAAAATGTTGAAAACGAATACATGGGTTGATTTTAATATTTTTTAATGTTTTATAAACACCTGATAATATATGCCATGTCTATCACGCTACCGTCGTCGTGATTTCTAGTTGTTAGTATGTAATGGATTTCATCATTCCCTTTTAACCTTGTAATGCAATTAAGTTAACACCCTATATGCTTAAATGTCTTTTTTAGGCACGCACCACATTTATTCATACCGAATAATTTTGAGCCGGTCAGAAAAACAGTAAAAGACGTTGCCCGTGTCGCTTCCACTCGGATCGCCGCACCGCAACACACAACGTCATTTTCGCTCTTACTACGTTGACAAAGGGCGATCTGCGTTGCGTGGTTCGACAACAGCTGTAAACCGTTGTTCAGAAAACTAAACATACTGCCTTTGCCACGCATGTACATTAGGGATCTCTGTGTATTTGTCAAAACTTATCCTCAAAGGCAAACTAGAGTAAAAATAATGAACCTTTTGTACCAAACTCGTTGCCATCAAGTAATTTATAAAAAAAAACTGTTTCTTGTTGAAATGTGTATAATTATTTTCAACAATTTGAAAATGAAATTAAATTGTTACAAGGACATTCTTTTAAATTACAATTGACAAAATGGCTTTTGACGTATTGCTTCTATAATAATAAAGAATACTTAGAATTTTTAAATAGAAATTTACATTAATTTGAGGTGTGATTAACTGTAGAAATCGAACATGAAATTAATACTTGCACATCTGCTTGCAGGTTGTATACAATGTACCTAATAGCTTTACCCTTACTGTATTCTAGCAAATAAACGTATTCTATTCTATTGAAAAATATTTTTCTGGCCGGCTTAATGCGGAGTTATGACTCCCTCACAGGAGCTTAAGGGAATTTGCACACTGTATCTCCCAGACTATACAAAAATCCAGAAAACTCCGATCCATTTCGGATGTCGCTTATGCACCTAGAGATAAAATGACACTTCGGACACCTGTGACATTTCGGATTCGGAACTCGTACCAATCGGACGTAGTGCACAAAACCTTTTACAGTTCATCCAAAACGGAATGTCGTTCCATTAATGCTACTTAGTTATGACAACTATCGTGGACTTAAACTATTTTAAGCATAGTTTATGAGCTGTGAAGGTAGACCCGAGAGACAACGGTTGCTTCCAAATAAGAGGTCGATAGTTCGAATCCCTGTAGCTGTATGTACTTACGACTTAATTTACAAGTATCTTCGAAAATTTGTGAATGTTTAGCATAACTTCTCTCCAAGGGTGAATTTAGTACTGCATTCCGGTTTTGATGGGTAAGGATGCTGGTAAAACTACAGGCACATGGGACTTGTCAACTTATGTCTCAGTGTGACGGGCGCAGTGGCAGTGCCCCTCAGATCTTTGCTATTTAAAACTCGTCAGTGGCACTGGTACTGTTATAGACAGGCGTGTCGCTTACCACCAGGCGCACGGATTGTTCGTCCCGTCACTAGGTATAATAAAAAAAAAAAATTATGCTATTGCGAAGTTGTAACGACAAAACGACTTCTGTATTTTCAGAAACGTGAGAGTAAATTTGTAATCATTCAAACTTAAATACCGCGTTTTCGGGTTAGATTTTTATTTAGCCCCGGGCTTGCTGAATATTAGCGCCACGACACGGTTTAAAAAAAACGGTTGTGGCTAAAGCTGAGCAAGTCCCGTTTGTACCAGTCGCGACACGCATGACTGTCAATTACTGCTTATTCATGTAAATTGTTTTAATATTGTTTTGCATTAATATTAGACATAACTGGTTGAAGACTGTACCACCTCAGTCAACCGTGACCATGGGACCTGTAAAGGGCCCGAAACGTCGGTTTGTTTGAAAAAACAAATATACGCGATTTAAATCCGGAAAAATAGTTTCATTTCCTATGTGTAACAATCGCGAAAACCTAAGAACTCGATATGTTTTAATATTCTTTTTAATTTTTTATATTTGTTCTGGGCCCCGATTCAGAACTCTTTGATATTTTACCCGAATCCTTCGATTGGATATCGTTCTCGTATTCGGATACGATATTGTTATCCAACGGCGTTTACGGAGTTGGTGGAATAGATTATCAGAAAAATGAAAATCCTTTTATATAAATTATGTATTAAGACTTTAAAGGCCTAAAATATAGGAAAGCATTAGTCTTGCATTAAAATAAATTAATAAAATTGAACAAAATTCAGACTTTATTTAAAATAATTTATTATTTACATTATTGCTTTGTAAACAATAGGACGTTCGGTAACTTTCATTCTTTTTTTTCTTTTTTTATTTATGTAAAGAAGGAGGCAAACGAGCCGAGGAGCCACTTGATGGGAAGTGGTCATCGTTGCCCATGGACATTTGCAACATCAGCTGAGCATACGTTGCCAGCCTTTGAGAGCCCTGTAAACACGCTTTTTGAAGAACCCCATGTCATAGCGCAAAGGGAACACTTCAAGAGGAAGATCATTCCACACCTTGCAGGTTCGAGGAAGGAACGAACGAGATGCCCGTGTGGTCTTACAATGCCAGGCATCTAAGATGTGGGGATGGACTCTAATCCTTTGGCGGGAGGTGCGATGGTAGAAACGAGACGGTGGCACCAGTTCGAAAAGTTCCTCAGAGCACTCCCCATTATAAAAACGGTAGAACACACACAGAGAGCCAACGTCTCTCCGTAATCTTCATACCGTCTGTGAGTTTGGGATCATCGATAATACGAACAGCCCTACGTTGGATAGAGTCAAGTGGATCAAGCTGGTATTTGGGAGCTCCTGCCCAGAGATGCGAGCAATACCCCATATGTGGCCGTACTTGTGTTTTATATAACAAAAGTCGGTGACCTGGTGAGAAGTACTGCTTCGCTCTATTGAGCACTCCGAGCTTTTTTGAAGCTAGTTTGGCTTTGCTCTCCAAATGACTCCGGAACTAGGACTTCGCTCGTGATGTCGACTCCAAGTATCCCAATACTCTTTGAGATGCTAAGGGCAGTTACTAAATTCTGTTGGCCCCATTCTGAGACCTGCGCCAAAGAAGTCTCGATTTTGGACACAAGTTGCACGTTTCGAAAAGAGAGCATAGGAGATCAGCTTTCTCTTTAGCGGAATGAGCCAGTGAACCATCAGGCTTGCGTAATGGTGGTAGCGAGACTCGACATAAGTTTCCCTGAACAGTCTTGGCGAGGGACCAGAAGGCTCGGCTACCCGATGGATGGCCAAGTAGTTCTTCGCCAATTTTGCGAGTGTGCGCAAACTTTGCAGCGGCATTTTCCCTTTTGCAGACCCTGGAGGCTGCGTTAAATTTCTGCTTCAATTTGGAAGTTTGTGGGTCCTTGGCGCCTGACGCAACAGTCCAAGCCCGGTAGGCCATGCACTAAGCGTTGCAAGCTTCAGTGCAAGACCTACCAAACCAAGGCTGAGAGCGACCACCGACGCGCACTGCAGAGTTTGGAATAAAACATTCCACGCCCAACAGTATCGCCTCGGCAATGGATGCTGCGCAGACGTCAGGATCGTCCGAAGAGAAGCTCAATTGCTTCCATGGGAAGGAGGCGTAGAACTCACGCAATCCGTCCCAATCAGCTGACCCATAATACCAAGCACGACGCCTCCCATTTGATAACTGTGTTCTGAATAACGTTTGTAGCCTTTGGCAGTCGAGAAGTTCTGTTAATCGTGCGGGTGTGACGTCATTTCGGTTCGGTTTCGAATACTTTTGACGTTCGATTCGGGTGTTGTAAATAAAAATAATCTCAGTACAGAGTACCAAAAAAAAACCGACCTCAAAAGTACGTGGAATTACGTCTATTCGCTAAGTTTTATTGAAATATCCACTAGTTCACCACTATACGGGACTTGACACAGGAGATAATAAAAATCGGTTCTCACTACTCGAAAGTATATTGAGAGAGAAAAACGCCTTGAATTTGAGAATAGCAAAACCAACCATTAAAATAATTGCTCCTTAAGTAAAATTTTGGCGCTATTTATAAAAATGAATGTTCATGCGTGATCAGCCAGCCTTAAAGGTGGATGATCTTCTTAAAAATGAAATGGGACCACTATGGAGGCACCCTCTTTTCAACAAAAAAAGAATCATGAAAATCGGTTCACAAATACCGAAGTTATCGCGTAACATACATACAAAAAAAAACATACAGTCGAATTGAGAACCTTCTCCTTTTTTTGAAGTCGGTTAATGAAAAGAAATCGGTCGACAACTGAGCCATAGTAAGGTTTTGAATCAACCTCCCTGTTTTTTTGTTTATATGCGTGGCTGTGTATGTACAATAAACAGTTTTTTTTCTTTCTTTAGGTAAGTTTACATATTTGAAAACTTACACTAAGGCCGCAGAACTTTTTTCAATGACACAGTAGTTACTTTCCCATTTCTCTGATTTATATTGCAATAGTGCTATGACGTATTGCCTATTGTATTGTATTAAAGGCCACTGACATACGGTTGTGTATGATTCTGACTGAAATCAAATGTCAGTCCAATTATAGCTGATTCATGATGAATCATACTTGTGTCTGTTTTTACCTGTTTGATCATCAACTTAGTGAAAATGTGGTCAGAGGCCAGGTGTCATCATATTTTAGCACATTTGCTTACAAAGCGCTGTGATTTCTAAAATTATTTTAGTATTTAATGATAAGTTATATGGTATCCATAATCCATTACTGTTTATAAGGCTCTGCATACATACATAGGTGCTAATTTTAAATTTCATAATCTCCGTATAGAATACAAAAAAAACCGATCTCAGAAGTTCGAGCAGTTACATCTATTTGCCAAGTTTTCTAAGTTTGTTTTTATGAAATCGGTTATTGGAAAGTGCATGAAAACGATTTCGTCCCCTAGTTAGCCACCCTTAGAGGTGGAATATTTTCTTCAAATTATAATGGGACCACTACTGAAGTATCCACTTTCCAACAAAAAAAGTATCATCCAAATAGATTTATAAATCGAGTTATCGCGTAACATACATACAAAAAAGGAAAACATACAGACGAATTGAGAACTTCCTCCTTTTTTGAAGTCGGTTAATAAAATAGGAATAAATAAATAAATAAATAAATAATGCACACACGCATAGCGCCGCACTAGGGAAACCGTATGTCGTTGCCTTGGACACATACATAGATATATGTCGTTGCCTTGGACACATGCATAGTCAACCACAAAGTACACCCAATCTCACGAGAGTGATAAATGTAGGCAAGTGCTAAAATAATACAAATATTTTAAAATATATTTCTTTGTTTTAAAAAAAGTATTTAAATAATAAGTGCTCTCCGAATCCGGAGTGCCCCTTTGAGTTTTTTCGGTATTTATGTGCGATTATTTATGTGCGAAATTTGCAGGTTTGTGATGACAGTACCTAAAGGTGTGGACTATAGTCCGTTTGTTTGATAATTAAGTAAATGTAAACAATCTTGATACATCTTTTTATTGAAATACATATATGCTTTACAAATAAATAGGTACAAAAATAGGCATGCAATTTCAAATGCAGTGAAATATTTGTATTTTGTATTTGAAGGTAAGTAAAAATCATTTTATAAATGTATATTTCATTAAATAGACATCTCAAGATTGTTTACATTTAGTTAAATACCTGAACAAATGGACTATAGAGTGTTGATTTTGAACATTTTCAAAAATATACCTATTATCAATTAAAATACGTGATTATTTGAAATTTACCATGAGCTTTTTGGTGACGGAAATCGTCTCACGTCGAAGAAGTTTCACAATCCTCAGACGTGTGAGGTCCCTATCCCGCATTGGGCGCGCGTGGCGGACTGTGGCCTAAACCCTCGCCTGAGAAGAGACCCGTGGCCAGCAGTCGGTTGTATAAATGGGTTTTTGATGATTGATGATTTTTTTATGATACCAAGAAACGGGACGAACAAGTCGTGCTACTGTTGGTAAGCGACACGCCGGTCCATATTAGTTGCAGTGACGCGCAGAGTTTTACACCGTCACCCTGAGACATAAGTTACAAGTCCCATGTGCCTCTAATTTTATCAGCACCCTTACCATTGAAAACCTGAACGCAGTAATGCTCTATTTACTGCTTGGAGGCAAAAATAGTTTAGGTGCCAGTAGTTCCTTGGACGAACTCTTTCACTAGGAGCCCTAATGCTACTTTAGATTGATTAATTGTAACAGAAGTGCTCTCTGCCATTTCTTTTTTTCCCTTACAGGGTATCAAATAATAATAATAATGCATACACTCAACATAGCCCCGCACTAGGGAAACCCTGTGTCGCGGGTGCACAATATACACCCAAACTCTCGAGAGAAATAAATGTAGGCCATATAAATAATTCTCCCCGCCCCGGAATCGAACCTGGGACCTCTGCGTGGCAGCCGTTACTAACCGTGCTAACCGTTCGGCCACAGAGGCTGTCAAATAATACAGACTTTATGTTCTTTAAGATCTATTTATTCTTTTTTTATATAAATACGCTTGGCCACAATTTCACTTGATATTAAACAAAGCTTTTGCCTAAAATAGCCCCATATTGTACTTTTTACGGTGCAATACGTTGATTTGTATTTTCTAACCGGAATACGGTCAACACACGGTCATATCATAACGTGTAGCACAAAATCCACAGATTTACCTAACAAGACATATCTCTAACGACAAACTGAGGCGACAGACAGCGCTGAAATACAGGGAATTGCGGCAAGATCCGTCCGCCCTATAGATCTTGCGTAGTCCACACACCATTTGACTCTCTCCCACATATCTCCGAAATTCCAGCCGGAATTCCGTTGGGTATATCGTGTGAATAGTTTAGCGTGTGGCCAAAGGCATGTGGTACCACACAAAACGGAAGAGGAACAACTTATTTCAACAAGTCGCTGTGCAGGTTGGTTTGTAATAATACTGAACGGCAAAAGGCTCCTAAATATCTTTAAAAACGCGTTAACTAATTATATCACTGCGATTAAAGCCGCGTCATTGGTCTGTTTCTTTACTGCATATCACGTGATATTAAAGTTAGCTTATTGGTCACTTTCACGGAAGTAAAAATAATGGAAGGGCGCGAACGATTTAAAATTTCAATAGTAATATAGGTCGATTCAGAACCTTACTATAACTCTGTTGTCGACCGATTCAATTAGGTATTGTACGATTTATTTTTATTTTTATTCACAATAACCGAATCGAACGTCAAACTGTCGTATTCGAAACCGAACCGAAATGACGTCACACCCGTACGATTACTCGTAGTCCTCAACCGGCAAAGGCTACAAAAATAAAAGGATGCAAACGTTATTCAGAACACAATTATCGAATGAAAATTACCGAACGTTATATTGTTTACAAAGCAAGAATGTAATATGGAAATCTATTATTATTTTAAATAAAATTTGGATTTTGTTAAATTTTTAGCCGACTTCAAAAAAAGGAAGAAGTTCTCAATTCGGCTGTATGTTTTTTTTGGGTATGTATACAGGGTGACAGGTTAAGTCGACGTAGATCCTTTAGGGGCTTGTAGTTTCCACCATTTCTGACTGATATGACTATGAAACATCCTACCCTAAACTTAACCCTTTTCAAGATATTTGACTTTAAGGGTTTTTTATAAAAATTGCCAATTTTATGTCTATTAGGTTACATACTTCGAAATTTGTGAGTATTATGATTATTTTTTTATAATTTTTACTTATAAGATAACATGTTTTATAACTTTGATAACCAAAATTGTAGGTAACTTAACTAAGTGGGTCACAGGAGACGGTTGAAAGTTGAAAAAGGTTTGAAATTTGTATCATGTTTATTTTTCTTTGAGGATTATTTAAAAAAAAGTATATGACACCTGTACGGCACAAATTTCGAAGTATGTAACCTAATAGACATAAAATTGGCAATTTTTATAAAAAACCCTTAAAGTCAAATATCTTGAAAAGGGTTAAGTTTAGGGTAGGGTGTTTCATAGTCATATCAGTCAGAAATGGTGGAAACTACAAGCCCCTAAAGGATCTACGTCGACTTAACCTGTCACCCTGTATGTTACGCGGTAACTCCGGTATTTGTGAACCGATTTTCATGATTATTTTTTTGTTTGAAAGAGAATACCTCCATAGTGGTCCCATTTAATTTTGAAGGAAATCATCCACCTCTAAGGGTGGCTGTTCATGCATTTTGTTATAAGGAGCATTTATTTTAGTGGTTGATTTTGCTATTCTCCAATTTAAGGCGTTTTTCTCTATCAATATACTTTGAGTAGTGAGAACCGATTTCTATTATCTCCTGTGTCAAGTCCCGTATAATGGCGAACTAGGGGATGAATCCGAGTTTGCGCACTTTCCTGTAACCGATTTCAATAAAACTTGGTAATGATATGTAATTCCATGTACTTTTGAGGTCGGTTTTTTAGTACTCCGTACTGAGATTATAATTATATTAATTCATTTTAATGCGAGACTAATGCATTCCTATTTTTAGGTCTTTCAAATCTTAAAAATGTATGTAAAAGGATTTAATTTTTCTTATAATCTATATTAGCCGACTTACTCCGTAAACGTTGTTGGGTAACGATATCGTATACGAATCCGAAACGAAAGTTTAACGAAGAGTTCTGGGGGTTTACTCTTGATCTCCGTCCGACATCCGTCCGAAACAATTACTGTCAAATAAGTAATATTCGACAAAATTAAAAGACAAGTATCCAGTATGAAGCTTCATTCGCATCACGCGTCTTTTCATTTGGTCAAGTATTGCTTATTAACTGCCTCCGTGGCCGAACGGTTACCATGCCGGACTGCCACGCAGAGATCCTAGGTTCGATTCCCGGGCCGGGAGAAATATTTGTATGGCCTACATTTATTTCTCTCGTGAGTTTGGGTGTAATTTGTGTTTGTCTATGTATGTGTCCATGGCACCCGCGACACAGGGTTTCCCTAGTGCGGGGCTATGTTGAGTGTGTGCGTTATTATTATTATTTGGTATTATTAATAGTATTAATAGTATTGTCTAGGACGGATGTCGGACGGATATCGAGAGTAGACCCCCTGAATCGGGGTCCTGGACCCAGAAAAGAGGGTGATAGAATGAGAGATTACGATGAAGGAGATCGCATCGTTACACAGTTTTATTGTAAAATAAATTCAACCGTATTTTTTCCGTGTTGCGAGGCTATCTAGTTTTAATCATAAATTAACTCGATTGTAGTTTAACAAAAACGGATGATTCATAAATGTGTGCATTCGCTACTAAAGTAATGTACTATCTTTACAGTCTATCTAAATCTATTTTAAATAAAAACAAGCGACTAGTTGGATTAACTTAATCCATAGCCTTGATAACGTTGTGGTGAATTACCTTACACCATAATGGAGTATAAAAATAATGCCCATCGCATCGCATCGTTTGAATTTTTAACAGGTTGGTGTATAGAATTTTAGGAGTTATTTAAAGACAGAAGGTCAGTGCTATGTGCCAAATGTAACAGTCATGGGGTCTCGTAGGTTGTAATAGAACTGCGTTGTAATTATTAATACAAAGTTCGAATACTAAGAAAAATTCCTTAGATCCGGCTGGACTCGAACGCCTTCAGAATATCGTACCTGACGCTCTCTCATGTAAACTAGGTACGTAACGAACCACATTTAAACAGTTTCTTTTAAACTCAATTAAACAAAAACAAAATTACGACCTCTGTGGTCGAGTGGCTTGTACACCGGTTTTTGTGGTGTCGCCATCTCTGAGGTTCCGGGTTCGATCCCCGGCCGGGTCAATGTCGAAAAAACTAACTTTTCTATATAGTCTTGGGTCTGGGTGTTTGTGTTATAGTCGTTGTTTCCGATTTCCTTAACACAAGTGCTTTAGTTAGATACTTGCTTTTGGATCGGAGCAACGTATGTGTGTTATGTGTTTTTTTTTATAATACCACGTGATGGGACGGGCAAGTCGTGCGCCTGGTAGTAAGTGACACGCCTATCCATAACAGTTGCAGTGCCACTCAGAGCTTTAAATCGCAAAGATCTTAGGGGCACTGTCTTTGCGTAAGTTGTAACTGTAAGGTGGCGTAATTCCCTGGACGAACTCTTTCACAAGGAGGTCCTGCTACTAAATACTAATATTTATTTACTAATTATACTTTAGCTTTTTTAATTACACACATCAAAAGTGTCTAGGGATCAAACACGTTTTTGCCAATTATTGAAAATTGTATAATTTGACTAAATAAAAATCAATTGGTGCTAAAAAAATTAATTGAAAACCCTGCTTTTCAGTAATTAGCAAAAACGTGCTTCATCCCTTGACAGTTTTGATGTGTGTATTATTGGAAATATTTAGTAAGTATTGCAAACTGGAAATATATTTAAAAAATTATAAATATTGCTGTCCTAAAAACCAGGCATTGAGCCCAGTTCGGGCGTCAGTTTCCGACAATATCTATACAATACTGCGGTGCCTTACTTTCTCAAACTCATATCTTAAAGCACAAGTTACTGAAATGCAAACAATGGATTATGTATACCAATAGCGAGGCGTGAAATTATCTTTAGTACAGTCGGAGCAAAACAAAAAACACTTACCTTAACAAACTTATTAGCACACAAGATACTAGTACAGTTTATTTCACTGGTTAATTATCGTGTACGTAAAATTAAGTACAATATCTAGTAAATTAAAAAAAATTATTTATGATATTTGATGATACGTGGAAAATGTTAGGCAAGTGTGTATCGAGTTAAATGGACGCCTCGCCACTGGTATGTAAAAATTTTGCAGGCCGGTTTCACATCATATTTTCTTCGATACGAGTTTGAGAAAGGCATCGATAATAGCACTTGTAATCCTTGTGAAGTAGTAAAACAATAAGAATAAGAGAGAACTGATAAGTCAGGAACGTAGCAATTAGATGTCCGTAGTCTAACCAATGGTAAGGTTCACGTAAAAACATGTGTATGTGAAAATTTTTGTTAAAATAAAAAGATTTAGTGCGCATTTGACCTACATCTCACCTGATGGAAAATGACGATGAAGTCGACGATGGAGCATGCACACCTAAATAATGTCAATTCGCTCTCGCCTTTAAAAGGCCTAAGATATAGCGTTCAAGGAATAAGTCTGCAGGTAAGCAATGGAATTCCACTCCTGGCTATATCGCTATATAAATGTGGAAGCGAAACGCTTCTTGCGAATCCTTGAAATATCTTCAACATAGGGTTGGAAAGTGATTGTACATAGTTTAAAAATACACGTTGAAAATTTATAATACTGTTTTTTCGTTCGCGAATTTAAAAGCAATTTACAAATCAATTGAGCTCATCATCTCGTAGAATAAGGTGATTAAGACATCATGCAATCGTAATCATCTAGATGCCACCGCTATAAAGGTAATTATGTATTGAGTCATTTGACCTTTGCTTGTACTTTTGTCTTCTTTGTACTTAAAAAGAGCTGCGGTAGCGCAGTGGGGGAACATTGCTTCTCATTTATCGACTGATATTATGTATTTAAAAAAAACGCGAAAAATATCCTCTATGATCCTCACTGAATCGTTGAAACATGAAAAAGCTTTTTTTCTATTGTAATAAAATATTATTTCAATGATTCAGTGACATCTATTAACAAAACAATCAATCTGATCTGCCTAGCTTAATCGTTGTGAGATTTTATCAAAGTTAGGTAAGTTAGGTATCTGATGAAAACCCGGCTAAGTGATAAAAAAATTTTTTTTTGAGATAACATAAAAAATCATAACCCCGTTTTCAGAAAATTAAAATTGTTTAATGACATTTCAGATATGCATCGTTAGGGTAAGTTCCGTTAAGTCGAACACGTTAACTAATTTTAACTGTTTTTAAAAGAGAATTTTGTGCTCTATTTTTTGCCATTTAAAACGGTTATTTGACCATTTGCCACTTAGCCGCGTTTAGTTAGTGGACGGCAGGTATGTCCTAAAACAACAGCTGAGTTTTTATTTAGATTTCAGTACACGGGCGAAAACATAGCAAACTACAGTCTTCTATGTACACACATACATCAAACCGCTCGAGCAGTCGCGACTGCTTCGGTTTGCAGCGCGGTGAAATTTCATCGTGCAGTTAAACAGTCGTCTGGCACACACTGACTGCTCGAGATGTCGACTGCTCTCGCGCAGTTACCTCCGCCCGCGTTCAAACACGCGCGCATTTTCGCAGCAGCAAATTCCACGCCGCCGTCGTCGTCTAAGCAAAAGCGCCAGTAGTAGTGCTTCTTCCTCAAAATCCATGTTGCTACTGATTTAAATGAAATTGAAATTTTGACCTGTTGAGCAGTCAGTTGGTGTCGACTACTCCAGCAGTTATCAATGGCAGCTTTAAGCGTTGACTATGACAGCAAGGGCGGTCCTTGTTTGTTGATCATTGGCTAACTGCTCGAGTGTATGGCCACCAAAACAGTCTGTTAATGGAAGGTTTGTAAATTACTCCAGCGTGCTTTTTAGGTCATGTCACGAATTGAACATCACAACTCTAGTCTACATACGAACTGGTTAGTTTAAAAAAATACGCGATTTAAATCCGAAATTAAAATTAAAATGCAAGTCTCGTAGGCCACGTAACAAAACGCACAACAGCGCATACCAAATGATGTAATAGCTATGCAGATAACCGACATGTTTTGTAACTACCTGCTTATCAGTGGAATATGTAAATATAGGTCCACAGATGCAGGCCTGGTTTATATCACGTGGTTTTTTGATAGGAAAGTTAATCGATTTCGACAGACGGAAGTTCTGACGGATCGATACCTCCCACGTAATTTGTTGTAAGCGACGAAATAGCATTTTTACTTTTTAAGTTAAATAATATACCCCTTTTTATGTATTGGTAGTATAAGTTCCATATTTAAAAGCAAAGAAATCACTTAGAATTATATTTTCTTTTAAACATGGAAGATAAAAGGCCTATGTAAAGGTGTTTCGACAATTTATATATCTTATTTCGTTTCGTTTAAAATCGAACAACGGTCGATCTGACATTCACAGCGAAAATATCGAACGAAATGTACAAGTCCCGCGAACAAGTAGTCTTGCACATAGATCTTTGTTCTACGGATGACTCGATTTATTTTTTACAAACGAAATTTGAAAAATGTGCGTCATATACTATACGTGTTCTATTTAGTTCAGATGATATTTAAAAAAAAATAATTAGTATTTATTGAATACTGTGGTTTTCTTGTAAAATTTCGAGGTAAGTTAGTGTTTTTTTCTATTGGGAACATTATTAGGAATCTTGTTTTCACACCATATTCTCCATATCTTCAATTTTACTGTATACATTTTCGAAAGTGATTGATTCAACAATTTCACTGTTATGTGGAACCAACCAAAGCCATTTGAGGTAAGGCGACAGACGACTCGGTCTAAACGGCGAGACGACTGCGTCACCTTCAGCTAGGCGAAGCAGTCTGCCCAAGGACCCGGTGTAAATGCGCCATTATTATATGGACATAAAACTTTTATGCATATCTATGGGTATTGTGATTGCCTGGGTCCTACAAAATTGCAAGTCGATTTTGAAGATCTTGAGTCATTCTGCGTTGCGATATGTTAAAATTTGCGTTTCATTATTGTTAATTTGTTACGAAATTTCGTTGTAAATAACAGTTTTAAATATAAAAAAACTGAAAATGGCGCTCATACAGTTTTTACAAATATTTAAAAAATCTATATAAGAGTGTGACCGCGCGCCGCGACAGCTCAACATGTCATGTCCCTACAACGGCACATCAAACTACACATTTTTATTCGAAAATCGCCTCCAGTGCCACGGAACAAGATACGTCTATGTGTACAGGGACGATAGGTAAAGCGGACCATCGACCTTTCAATCGAGAGGCAACCGTTCTCCCACTCACTCCCAGATTAGTGATTCATCAGAATGGAAATTTACACAGGACACCTTGAACTTTGGTGGAAACTGTTCATAGACTACCTGAGCTTACCACAAACAATATCACAATGGGGCGGTAATAAAGTGCGCATTTGAATCTTTAATAGGATTTATCCAGTTTGAGTCCGCAATAGGATTCAACCAGTGTGTGTTTGTTACACATACACAATTTGATTCGAAGTGGTTATATCCATAAAGGGGAACGACAACTCGTGTATAATTAATTTATTTAGCAATCGGTTGTTTACTTTCACGTGACCTTGCCGGCTGCCGGTGTGTCATTGACAATGCTTAGGCTACAAACCGGTAGTTGACTGACAAATAGCTTCGGTATTTGCACTATGTGTATATGGGTTGTTTGTAAATAGTAAGTAACCCCGACGCGAAAAGAGGCGAGATATAAGTTTGAAGCCTGTCTGAATGTCTGTCTGTGACGTCGTGGCTTCCAAATGGATATAATGATAGACAAAGCGGTTTTTTTTATTCGAAAGCTAATGTTATCGGCGTGGTTCGTAGCTATGTTTGATAAACCTTTTTTTTTATTAAAAATAGTGACAGTTAAAACATTAATACGAGCAATAAAAATAAACTACCTGTTCATGATAGTCGTCTTCATAAAGTCTCAAATTCATTTAAGTGGCAATGTATACGCTTCTATAATAAGATTCCTGGTGATTTTCAAAATTTGCCATTTATGAGGTTTAAAACTATAGTGAAACAAACACTTGTTAGCTCTTGCAGGTGGTCTCGATCTAAGGTTCGTATTCCAGAACTCTACTCAATGCTCAAGTTAGCACTTGTGCAGACTTGAGTATGGTTTCAAGCACTGGAAATACGACCCTAATGGCAAGGACTTGAGTATGATTTTCAGTGCTCACTGCATTACTCAAGTCCTGACTTGAGTATTGAGTAGAGTTCTGGAATACGACCCTAAGATGTTTAAATTAAATATTGTAATAATAAATATATTCAAATGTATATTTACAAAGAGCAAACCCCTAGGCTTCTTGCTCAGTCTTTTCAGGGGAATCTGCCTTACCAATGAGCAATAGAGTTTAATCGACATGACGATTTTAAGTGTAATGTGCTTACCTATGAAATAAAGATTATTTGGCTTTGAGAATGAACATCTGTTCAGCCTTAGAATAATAACGCATAGAATGATTGTGAGTGATGAGTTTCATATCAAACGAACTGTCACAAGTGAGGCAAAAATCAAATTCATGTAGGCTAGTTTTAGTATGTAGTAGGTTAATTTTCGGTTTTAGTGAATATTTATATAAAAATATAAGTTGAAACGCGTTACTTCCTTGTGGAATGTGATGTTAGTATCTATTTTATGTTTGTCTGACGTATTTTTACACACATTTACAGCACATTTCGTCATTTTTAGCTAAAATTCTTGATCTGTTCGCGGTGCAAGTTGACCTTGAGCACTGAAGGCCCGCCCGCTCGTGTAGGCCCTTTTGGCGCGCTTCAATTTGCCTCACTTAGCGTGTGCGGACTAGGTTTCTATGCGTTATTATTCTAAGTGTTCAGCTGTTTATTTATCCAAACTAAAATTATAAATGCGAAAGTAACTCCTGTCTGTTACGTTTTCACGCCTAACCCGCTGAACCAATTTTTATGAATTTGGTATAGAGACAGATCTCAGTGGGGGTGAAGTCGGCGTTGAAAGTTGCGCGTTTCGCTTCCACTCGGACTGCCGACGCAAATATATTTATAACGTTAATATAATAAATATTTGTATAAGTAAAAAACAAATGTATAACGTTCATTTTCCGGCATTGACTAGAGACGCATCGTCATTGTGGTGATTCTTGTAGTGAATTACATTCTGAGATTCTACGGTAATTACCAATGTGTCATAGTCACGAGTTTACATAGATGCGATGTATCTGCTGACAGCACGCAATTAGGATGAATTCTGACGTAGCGCCGGCGCTAGCTCGTCTAGCGCCCAGTTGCAATCAATACCCTGGCGTTCTTAAGTTGGCACGCTATCGAAATGGAATACTACAATTATATTTTTCTCAATGATCGGTAATTCGGGTGCAAATAGTGTAATTTTCATAATTGCACGATGTTGGAAAGCAATAGCCCGTTTACTCAGGCGCTTTGGAGGTGTCGCGAGCGGCTCTCGGGCATTTACACCGAGTCGTCTGCAGCCTTCGGCAGACTACTTCGCCTTGCCGAAGGTGACTCACCCAGTCACTTCCGTCGATTTTGGCTGCAAACTATCGTCGACAGACGACTCACTATTTACACCGGGTAGCGTCTTTGTCACCCGACGACTTGGTGTAAATGCGCCATGAGCCTTTGCGCCCGTGTGCGCCACACACCCGACGCCCTAAGGAAAGCGGGCACTGAACAGATGTGCGAAATGCCATGCGAAAATTTTCGTGCAATGTGTGAGCTCCATATTTCACCACGTAATCCCCAACTCCCTACTCCAGTGCGAAGATTTCACCAACAACAACAGCGTTTGTGACAAGTACATCTATGGCGGAAAAATTGGCCAACGAAAACTTATTTCTGAAGCACACCAGCGCCGGTGTGCTCTCTATGACCAATGTTGGCCCCAACACCAACGGTTCCTAACTCTTTATCACCACTGTCCAGAATCTTGACTTGATGGAAGGCATGTTGTTTTCGGCAATGTTGTTGATGACATGGAACTTGTCGAGCAGATTGAGGCTTTGGGCTCCCAGTCGGGCAAGCCATCCACGGATGTTGTCATCTCTGACTGTGGTCGTTTTGCTAAACATCAAAATTATAAAGCATTTCAGTAAAAATAATGTTATTTTTTCATGTCACAAAGAATAAGCAAGAAATCAAACCAACAAAGTGTTAAAGATATCTCTTATCTATAAGGATTGTCACTAAGACATAAAGCAAGTCGTTATTTGGAGAAAAGAACGCAAGAATTCAGAAATCGTCTCTAAATGATGAGATATGTAAAAGTCACACGACTCAATGTGAAAATCAATACTAACTTCTATTGTTATGAGAGAAGTCTGCAAGATCGAGTTGATAAGACGTTTACAATCTGTCTGTAATTTTATACAAACAATTTTCTCTAGCAGTCTATGGCCTAACCTTTCATCTTAGTCTCTGAGAAATAAGTTTGGAGAAATTAACATTCTTCCCCTTTACACACACAGTACATTCACAGTACATTTATTAAAATACGTGAGGCGCATTATAGTTTCCGGAATGAATAAGAAAAAATACCATAAATGGTCAGAAATGAGTTGTGTCTCAAAATATTAGAAATAAATAATTTGATTTGATTTGATTTGAATATTCTCCGTTAGCGTTAATGCACTTTTTCATATGGATGAACCAATTTTGAAAACATTTATGCCACTCCTCCGTGACAATCTCTGAAACATATTTTTCATACTCTTCGACAGCCTCTTCAGGTGATGAAAATCATTGACCGCGTAACTGGTTCTTAATTTTTGGAAATAAATAAAAGTCACAAGGTGCCAGGTCGGGCCTGTACGCAGGATGGCTCATAAGGTCAACGTTGTTCACCTTCAAAAATTCATTTGTCTGTCTGGCCGTGTGAGAACTGGCATTATCGTGGTGCAAGATGATACAACGCTTACGGTTGTTTTTACGGAGTTTGTCAATAACTTCCGGCAAACAAATGGTCGTGTACCAATCACTATTCACGGTACAACGATTCTCCAAAGCAACAGTAGCCACGTGTCCAGTTTTATTAAAAAAAGAACCAATCATCCGCTTAGAGGCACTTTGTACGCGCGCCACTTTGGTTGGTTTCGGCTCATCTCGAAAAACTCATACGCTCGATTGCTGCTTTGTTTTGGGATCGTAACTATAAATATAGTTACGATCTTTTGCACCAAGTGACGCGATCCGTTTTTTGAGCCTCAGTCAAATTGTCTGGGATCCACCGAGAGCACAGCTTTTCTCATCCAAATGTTTGTGTAGTATTGATTGTATTTGACTCATGCCTATGCCTAAAGATGCCCGAATCTCATGGTATGTCACATGCCTGTCTGTTTTGATCATACGAGGTATTTGAGGTGAGGTGTGCGGGGGCGCTACTCGCGTTACGCAATCTGCGCGCTTAAAATTAATATACATAAACTAAGAACCGGATCCGACGTTGACAAGCGCCCGATGGCGACTGACGGGGAAGCGGGCGGCGCGGCGTGTCGTTAAACCGCTGGGCAATTTTCAAGTTTTGGGATAAATGTGACTTTAATAACTATAGGGCTTCAGTTGAAAATCAAAATTTAGCAGGTTGTCTGTAGTATTTAAAGAGAATTATCTCTATATAAAAATTATGTGTCAAGTTGGATATTTTATTCTTACAATACGTTTTACAGTTTTATTTATTTTATCCTGTTTTAGATAGACAAACACTTTATTCACTAGTATGATACAAATACAGATTGAATACAACAGGATTGTCTAAGAAGTGAAATGGCGTTGACTCAGCATATGCCTAAGTTCCCTAAGGCGCTGGTTTTCAGTCAGAGCCAAAGAGAGGTACTAAATCTGGAAAGTTTTTTGTAATGAAAAATGTAATAAACGACTAGGAGGGAAAGTGTTCATTAAAATAATAAATGTAATAAAGTGTCAATAGCGCATCTAAAGTAACCTATTCAATAAGTTGTGACGATGTGTCCTCCTTACATCGTCATCCCACTTTTTCATCGGCTTTTCTCCGCTTTCTGGCCACTTGTTTTTAAATTTTCGTTCTTTAATAACTCCTTTGCCTCGCTATTCTGATTTTGTTTCGTACCATCGTCACTCCCTGCTCGACCGCGGCAGCGTACAGTGCTGTTTAAATTTCAATTGCGTCTAATTTTAATTCCTTTACCAGATTTGTAATAGCTACTCCTAATCATGTGCCAATTTTAATACCAATCTGTAATTCAGTATAACTCGGCCCTTTTGGGTCCCTCTTTTTTCTTTTACCAACAACTTGTAATAAATTTCCATGGACCTGAAGTTTTATTATTTTATTGCCGTGAATCTGGTCACGGCTCATTAGGGTTACAACCTTTTCAAAGTAAGTGAATGTACGGATTTGAATATATAAGTAAGTGAAAATTACGATTGTGAATCTTTGTGAATATTTTTATTGTGAATGTTTTCGGGACTTTATATGATCAAATAAAGTACATTCTATCGTGTAACGAATTAGCACATTCTTTAGAAAATAACCTTAGGTGTATAGTGTTTTTTAAGAACAATTATTTATAAACCATTTGTTCAACAAAAACAGTTTTTCCTGCATTTCCTCCAGTAAATCGTCCTAAGAACAGTAGCTTTTTCATTAAACATATTTAATACTGATAATTTAACAATTCTTGACATTCGTCTTTGCAAACTCGGAAATTCATGGGGCAATGTGTACGCTTCAAAACAAAAACTTTGTGCAGAATATTTGCGTATTCGGGTGACAAAAATACATGGTAGTGACCCGTTTGGCTCTTTCGTGTCGTACCAGTCTACGATATTTGAAATAGATCTGAACAAACTTTGAACTAAGTGTCTATTTACGAACTTACTTATTCGTCTCAGGGGAATTTACCTTATGAATGAGTAGCAATATGGTTCCTTGTGAAAGAGTCCGTTCGGAAAAGTACTGCCAGCTTACCTACTTCTGCCGCCAAACAGTAATGCGAGCATTACTGCATTTCGGTTTTGAAGTTTCGGTTGTGGAATTGCGGGCACATAGGACTTGTCATCTTATGTCTCAGGGCGACAGACGCTGTGGCAGTGCCGCTCAGATCCTTGCGATTTAAAGCTCTGAGTGGCACTGCAACTTCTATGGACAGACGTGTCGCACGACTTGTTCATCCCTTATCTTTGCTTGTATTTCCGTATCTTTATTTGTATTCTCCATTTGGTGTCAAAAAAATTTTTCACAACGGTGACAAATAACGAAATTTTTGAATTTGAATTTCGAATACTGTATTCATTAACTTACAAATAAATGGACGACGGGTCTAATATAAAAACCACGAAAAAAATGTCCCAAGTCAACCTATTTAAACGTAGTGACATGTAAAGGAATATGAAAAAGCTAAAACGTTGAATTTAAATTGTAATGTCATCGCAGTACCGTCTAATTTTGCTTGCTTCGCTGTCAGTCGAACAAACGAAGACTAAAGCGTGAATGACGCTCTGTATACGATTTTAACGCCCTATAAGTTCGGACACTTTTTAGCGCGGACCCGACGTCCATATAATTGTAAGTCAATGACTGTATTGCTCGTTTTTAAAGCTTTGGCACTGATATTCTATCTTTCTAGCCAGCAATAAATAAAATAAACAGCTAAAGAAACGGCGATATTTGCTTTTGACGTCACAACCTTTATGGCACCATACAAGCTACACACTGAAAAAAAATTGACACTAACTTTGAGTTAGCCATTGTTGACGTATCGAAAAATTAATTGCGTAGTATTTAATATTAAGTTTGTTGACTATCACGATGTAATACATGATTTTTTGATTTATTTGACATGATTTTTTGGAAATTACTTCACGAAAGTCTGTTCCAATTCATTATGCCAAAAAAGTAAATGAACCGGTTTGGTTAACATTCTAAAGCAATCACTTAATAAATGGAATAAGTAACACTTTCACGTGTATTTAAAAGATTTCGACTTGATATCTCATCACTATTTCCAGCAATATTCATTTGAATAACATATTAAAATCATAATTGAAAAATGTTATTTCAAAAGTGTGGTTAGTAGTCAAATATAGATTTGTGAATAGTCTATGGTTGCATAGTGCTGTACGGAAATGACTCATTCTGTTCATTCAATTAAGTTTTTATAATCGATTAGTGAATCGAAAATTTTATCACAATTTTATCAATGTATAGAGTAAGATTGAAGGAGTATTTAAAATTAGACTTCGGAAATTTTAAATTTGCTTTTTAGGTTATATAAGAAAAAAATTATAATCTCATATATGAAATATCATCACTCTGTATTGAATAATAGTAATCAGCAGCAAAAAAGCAAAACCCATTTTTTTATATAATTTCCAGTTATTCCAACTGATTCAATTAAAGAAATTAATTAATTCAATTATTTAATCTATTTGCAGTTGGCAGTACAGTTGGTCATCACTAAACTGTCCATGGTCGCGTCAAGAATCTGTTTGTTTACTTTTTTGGAACATTGTATTGGAACAGACTATAGTTTGTACAAAGGTATTAAGAAAAATTCTTTCGATCCGGCTGGATTTGACCCAGCTTTTTGTGACTGACTGAAACCGATTCCTGGTTAACAACTTTTTAACTAAACTACCTTTTTAAAATAATATTAGGTTTATTGAGTACCACGAATTTTTATGATATTCAATTTGTTTTTGTGGAAAAAGCAAATTGACTCCACTACTTTGTTATAATTACTAACACAGATCGAACTCTAAGAAAAATACCTTCGATCCGGTTGGATTCGAACCAGCTCCTTCAGCATACCGTGCCTGATGATATTCATTCACATTCAATTTCAAATAGTTCATATGAGTTGATGGAAGTAAAAAAAAATGTCGTTTTGTTTTTGAGGGTGTAGTTAATTGTTTCTTATAACTTTATACGAGTATTATTCTTCCAATATCGATGCCTTATTTTCTCAAACACGTATCTTATAAAGAGTGATTTATTCAGGAGATGGCAAAACTTTCAATTTATTTTAATTTCTTAACAAGGATGTTATTTGGATGCATTACTTTAAGAATAGGTAAAAGCCAGTGTCTGAAAGTGAACACTCTATACTTTATTGCATACTATAATGTTATATACAAGGTTAAGTTAATGCCTGTAAGGGCACAGCAAATGACAAATGACAAAAATCTGAATAAATTAAACCCAATTCTATTTACTAATGAAGGAAACGGACTTTTTGACGGCTTCTGTGGTCGAGTGGCTTGCACACCGGTTTTCATGGTGTCGCCATCTATGAGGTGCGGGATTCGATCCCCGGCCGGGTCAGTGTAGAAAACTAACTTTTCAATATTGTCTCGAGTCTGGGTGTTCGTGGCACCGTCGTTGTTTCCGATTTCCACAACACAAGTGCTTTAGCTACTTACTTTGGCATTAGAACAACGTACGTGATGTTGTTTAATATATATATACATATTTATTTATTTAAATATGACGTGAAATCAGCCTGAAAATTTGTATATAGAAAGAAAGAAGGAAAGAAAGAAAAATAATTTATTTGGCAACATTTTACAATAAATAATACAAAACAAACACAATCATACGTTATATGTTACCAAAACGGTCACCACTCAGCTTTTTGTAATGAGACGTTGAAGAACGCCTCATTACGCTGGTTTTCAGTGGCGCCATAAATGTACAAAAAGAAAGATGGCGCCTTGTCCAAGCAGGCAAGATAAAAATAAAACAAAAAAGAAATATAAAGATTAGGTATAAAACTTAATTACAAATATAAATCAAAACTTAAAATATTAAACAAAACCATAAACTAATCGTAACATAGATACATAATAATAAAAATGAAATAAATACCAAAAATGTGATTATAATGTAGTGTAAGTGAGGTGAGAGTATACGTAGTGTAAGTGAGGTGAGTATATGTAGTGTAAGTGAGGCGATTAGTGTTAACACATTGTAGAAATTGGCTCTGATCACTTTTTAAGAACTTTGCAAGCAATGCACGACTACCTTATGTAATGAGATTTTTAATTGAGTTGATAATAAAAACTTCTTATAGGCTAATTTAAAAGAGGCAACAGATTTGGAATTTCGTATTGGTGGTGGTATATCATTCCAACATTTTGTGGCAGCAAATCGGAAACTGCCACGAAAGGTAGTTATATACATACATTTTTTGCATTTCAGTTATTTTGGCGCTTTGAGATACGAGTTTGAGAGAGTAAGACGACGAATTTTAGAGTGATTACACCATCCTAGTGTATGATTACACGCTCAATGTTAACTGGTAGACTGACAAATTATTCCGTGGTTCGAAAACCTGTAACCAAACGTTTATATCGATTACGCCAGTTTAAACAACCATCACATATGGCAGACAGATCGTGTTTCATGACGTCACAGCTTTCGTTTTATTTCTCCAAAACTCGACGCTTTTTTGTTTTCACTGCCTGACTGTGTGAATGTCTGTGTTTCGTTTCTGTTTTTGATGACCCCACGTTTATGTGGTTTATATCTGAACGGGCTAACTAACTAAAGACATGTAAGCTTAAGGCTCAATTTATATTGCGGCGGAACGACGAAACTTATATCTCAGGGTGTCGGGCCCAGTGTCAGTACCCCTCTAAGATCTTTGCGATTGAAAGCTTTGAGTGGCACTGCAACTGTTATAGACAGGCGTGTAGCTTACCATCAGGTGCACGATTTGTTCGTCCCGTGATCTTATATAAAAAAAGAATTTTTGTAACGATATTTTCCATAGCTTAAAGAACTTTATGTTCAATTATGTAACGTACAAACTAGATACCATAAAGTTCATTATACTATGTACAATATCGTTACAAAAATTCGCTTCCATTCCGTTTCGTCGCAATATAAATTGAGCTTTAGTACCTATAAAGTTACTTGTGAAATTGTAGGTACATGTTTGTCATCTTTATGTCTCAGGGTAACGGGCGCAGTGGCATACCTCTCGGATCAGGACCCTGATTCAGAACTCTTCGATATCTTAACCGAATCGTTCAATTGGATATCGTTCTCGAAACGAAGGGCGCTTTTCGAGCTATTTAGAACATTCAGAGTTAAACTTTCGATTCGGATTCGTATACGATATCGTTATCGTAGTCGGCGAATATAGATTATAAGCAAAATGAAATCCTATTTTGTACATTTTTAAGACTTTAAAGACCTAAAATATAGGAATGCATTAGACTTGCATTAAAATAAATTTATAAAATTGAACAAAATTGATTTTCATATTAGTTTCTTGCTTTGTAAACAATAGGACGTTCGGTAACTTTCATTCGATAACTGTGTTCTGGATAACGTTTGTAGCCTTTGCCGTCGAGAAGTTCGAGTAATCGGGTGTGACGTCATTTCGGTTTGGTTTCGAATACGACAGTTTGACGTTCGATTCCGTTATTGCGAATAAAAAATCGTACGATATGTAATCGAAGCGGTTGACAACAGAGTAATATATCGTAAGGTTCTGAATCGACCTGCTGTAACTCCTGGATGCTCGCTTGGGCCCTTAGACGCGGTTCAAAGATGTGCTATGAGAATTGTTGACGATGCTGTGCTTGCAGACGATATTGCACCACTGTCTTGAAGCAGAGACTTTGCTTCCCTATGCCTGTTCTATCGCTTGTACAATGGCCAATGTTCTGAAGAACTATTTGACATGATGCCAACAGCAACATTTTTTATCATCGCACCGCTCGCCACCGGCAGGGAGTCCTTCTCGTACTGTACTGTAGAGGAGCTTTCTCCCACCTGCAATTGGGTTGTGGAATGAATGTGGAATGACAGGAAGTCATATACAACAACAACAACAACCTGGTGTTGCAGGCGTTCATAGGCGACGGTGACCGCTTTCCATCAGGCGAGCCGTATGCTTGTTTGCTATCTATATAAAATTAAAAAAAAGAAAAATGTTCGTTATATATTAACTGCAACGGTTACAATGCTAGTCTGCCACACGGAGGCCCCGAGTATGATTCCCGGGCCGGGAGAAATTTATTGGTTCTGCTCTGAGTGGACTGTGTAGTACTGGGAATTTCCTAGTTTGAGACCTGGTAATCGTTGTTGTCTGGCATATTGATTGATTGATAAATAAATAATAAATAAATAACGCACACACTCAACATAGCCCCGCACTAGGGAAACCCTGTGTCGCGGGTGCCATGGACACACACTTAGACAACCACAAATTACACCCAAACTCACCAGAGAAATAAATGTAGGCCATACAAACATTTCTCCCGGCCCGGGAATCGAACCTGGGACCTCTGTAACCGTTCGCCCACTGAGGCAGTTAAAGGAGGAGGCAGATTGATGGATATATATTTACATAAAGTATGTTTTACAAGAGGTGGTATATTGTAACAGTTTTCATATTTTACCAAAATTGGCATGCAAATTTTATTACCTTACAAATCTCTTTCTTTTTTACAAATTTTATAAATCTGAAGCGAATTCTAATAATGTAACTAGAGTTATTAATTATACATGTTATAAGTAGTTGTAAGCTGTTGCCATGTCATGCAGAATTAAAAGTAAAAATATAATAAATTCATGTCATTGTAGGACAAATCAATTATACTTATGGTCAATTTTGAAGAGCTTTATATGGAAATAAGTCTGTAATAGAGTAGACATTTTTATCTCTCAGCTATGACATTAGCTTACGTTTAAATAAATGATTACTATTTATATCTTTTATATTAGAGTATTATATATATTTTCACACCCATGGCTCCAGATTCTCTCTGGTAGTAACTTAATTTGTTACTACTGTGATTTACTAATCTGTCTGGGTATCTTACATTTTTGTTGTTATTATACAGGCGTAGTCTTCTCCTAGATGCAAATCACGAATCACGAGGGTGGCTGCGTTATTTACTTTGTTAGGCAGACTGTAAACGCGACGTCTAGACATGTGGTATATAACAGTGCATAGTTAAGAATGTAGACGTGCTATTATGCACCCTGACAATGGGGTGGTTTTAACGTAAAGATGACTACTTCTACTTCAAATAATTTGCCTCTACACCACTACACGAATGAATAGAAGTTCTGTTTTTTTGTTACGTCTTCATTAATTCTTCATTAACTGCCTCCGTTGTCGAACGTTCGATTCCTGGGCCGGGAGATATGTTTGTATTGTCTACATTTATTTCTCTCGTGAGTTTTTTGAGAATTGTGATTGTCTATGTGTGTGTCTATGGCACCCGCGACACAGGGTTTCCCTAGTGCGGGGAATTGGCGAGCGTGTGCGTTAAAAGAAAAATTACCCACTTTTAACGTTACTTAGAATAGTTTAGTGGCAGTAATCCAACTACACCTATTACTACTAGTGATGCAACGGTGTCATAACGGAAACAGATGTTAAAAGCAAATCTTAACGGAAGTGGATGCGGAAGCGGAAGTGTAAATACTATAAAGATCTCGACTAAATAGCTCTTTACGGGGCTTGTGTTTGGTTTCATAATTGCAATTAACAGAACACAAAACTGCTAAGATCCAAGCGCCCCACCACGAAGCAATAAGCGCACGCGCCTGATCGTTATAAACTTCTGATGAAAATTCCGTTATAAAAGTTGCGGAAGCAGAAGCAGAGGTCTATTGCATCACTAATAACTACCGGCAAACAATAATGTAAGCATTACTGCGTTCTGGTTTTGTAGCGTAAAGCGAGCGTGTTGCTTACCAGTAGCCGCGATTTGTTAATCCTGTCGCTTGCTAACAATATAAATAAAATAAAATCTTTTCTTATATTAGAATATTTCTTATTTCTGAATCGAACACATTGTCGACATTTCAAGTACAAAATACTAAACAAAATGCTTTATCAATATCAATAATACAGTAGGTGACAGTTTGGTCTGTTCAAACGGAAAAATTTGTGACCGAAATAATTCTTGTGTAAACTTGTTGATCTTAACTTAAGCTATCACGTATTTACCATACTGTTACTAAGAAACTGGTTAGGTAATATGTAACAATTATGTAACCATATCCCGTTTGGAAGTTTCCATAAATTTAAATTATTTTTTTGACTGACTGGATTCGAATTAGTGGCTTTAGCATACCGTGTCTGGTGCTCTCCCAACTGAGACGACCCAGCAGATTTTATGATTTTTTCTAACTTGTTGCAGGTCTTTGTATTTAGATTTTGACGACTATTTTTGCTGTAGCGCCATCTGTGAGAAATCTGTGAATCTGTTTTTCTTCAATCAGCCATGTACTTTCAGCTACCAGCGGCTGACTAGGGATGTCGCTTTAACAATATAAAGTTTACTAAAAAACACGATGTTCTTCTTCACTCTTTCATTCCAATTTTACGCCTATCCATGACAGTTGCAGTACCACTCAAAGCTAATTGCAAAGATCTTAGGGGCACTGCGACTGTGCTACATACTGAGACATAAGTTGACAAGTCCTATATGCCAGTAATTTCACCAGCACCCTTACCCTTCTAAACCGGAACGCAGTAATGCTCACATTACTGCTTGGCGGCAGAAATAGGTAAGGTGGCATACCTAGACGAACTCTTTCACAAGTTGTATTGCTACTAAATGTAAAAATAGTTTGTGTAAAATTTATGTCGTCTCTCCCCTAGCGACCGAGGTTAAATTCCCTAAATAGCGCTGTTGACTGTGTCAAGTTGCAGTTAATACTGGCTAATCACAGACATATCTAGAGACTGTGTGGCTAATCCTATTAGAAAAACTATCTACTAACTATTAGAGAGTCGGTGGAATGGCAGTAAAGGCAGATTCTGAGCGGGCTCGTTACATCCTTTTTTTTTTTTTTTTTTTGACGGGGGGGGAAATCTTTATGGATACCCCTGAGCCCAGGGAGACTCAGGGGTTATGTGGGGACTCTCCCTCCACACTGGAAGGCCTACCCCACTAAAACCCCCCCGGGTTTCCCTCTCGCCGGTTGAGTCGGCGCCGTGGGATCAGTGAACATTCACCACGACGAGCTCGTTACATCCTAGTATCTTTCCTCCAGTAATTACACAAAATTGTAAAGAATCCAAGTGAATACTTTCAGTATTATTAAAAAACAGTACTACCTACTCAAATGAAATTATTTTTGTTTGCTTATTGTTAAAACAAAGTTTATAGACACGTTACTTAATTAGTACAGCATTATCTTACCGAAAGAGGGCATGCAAAAATTTAGACTTCATTACACTTAATATTATTAATTCTTAATACGCACTGCAGTGTAAACCAAATACAAAGATCCTACAGCAAGCACATAAAAAATTCGTGTGGCATAGCGTCTGTTACAGTTTGCTAGGAGACGTCGGTTCGAATCCGGCCGGATCGAAGGAATATTTTGCATTAATAATTATAATAAACTAGTGGAGTAATTTTACAAAAAGATAATTTAATATCAATTCAATAAAAAAATAATTTTGTTATCAAAATTTAAATATGTAGAAGACGGCCATTGTTGTCTGCTAAGCTAGCTGTTACCAACACTCATGGTAGTGGTGCAAGTTTTTGTAAATTTTCATTTTCACCAGTGTAAATAGCATTCCAACACGAATTGAACTTATGGTTGCTTTCATCAGCTTCCAGCTGAACTCACAATAGATACAATGTTAAATTCTGTTTTGTTATTACATGAAAACACGCTCGGTAAGAATCTGTGTAACGTACATGTTACTTATTCATTATTATTGTTTGTTTTGCGTTGAAGGGCGGTAGTTTACTTACCGGACTTTTGGCTACTAAACAAAATACTTAAGTAAAAAGTCTAGTCGCACTTAAGTAAAAAACTCACTGAAGTCGATTTGAGTGAAGAATTTTCCCGATCTTTGTATTAATAATTATAACATACTAGTGGAGTAATATCACAAAAAATAATTGAATATCTGTCGCGTCCAGCCTCAATGGATGTCCAGGGTCCAGCCTCCATGGATGACCAGACTTACTAGACTGACTTCTTTTGGACAAAAGACGACAACCGACCTTCCTTCCTTTGACTGTGAATTCTACAGACAGACCGTACAATACCAATTAAATAAAAAAATAGGTAAGTTATTTGGTATCATATTGAATTTTTAATACCCGAATGTGCAAGAATCACACGTAATCTACTTACAGAGTTTAATAAACCAATTAAGGTTGGACCTCACTTATCAACACGCATTAACACTGTGTCCTACTAAACGTCTATTTATATGGACTATCAAGTACACAACGCGGTGCTGATGCATGTCCAAAAAAAGTGGAATCCAACCTTAACACAAATTTAAATTAACATAAAAATATCTTACCTATGAAATAAAGATATTTTTTATAGGATAACTTTAACCTTGTAATGGTTAGATTGGTTAAACACTACGCACTCGTAATGCAGATTCTCCTGAGAAGATCTCTTGAAGTTGATTTTTATGAATAGACAGAAGACATTAGCAGCAGTAGAGCTCCTTGTGAAAGAGTTTATCCACTGAAGTACCACCTTACCTATTTCTGCCGCCAAGCAGTAATGTCAGCAGTTTTGAAAGGTAAAAAAAGTTTGAGGGTGCTGGTGAAATTACAGGCACATGGGACTTGTTATCTTATGTCCCAGGGTGACTGGCGCAGTGGTGTGGCACTGCAACTGTTATGGACAGGCGTGTAGCTTATCATCAGTTCCGTTACTTGATATTATTCAAAAAAAGAACAACGACCACTAAACAACAATAGACAAATGAAATATGTGATAAAGGTGACTCGATCTGTTGGTGATAGTCGTGGCCCCGGTGTGGTTTTTTTATGACGGGACGAACATTATAATAAACTGACGACCTCCGTGGTCGAGTAGCTTGCACACCGGTTTTCATGGTGTCGTCATCACTAAAGTCCCGGACTCGATCCCCGGCCGGGTCAGTGTAGAAAATTAAGTTTTCTGTTTTGTCTCGGGTCTGTGTGTTTGTGGTACCGTCGTTGTTTCCGATTTCCATAACACAAGTGTTTTAGCTACTTGCTGTGGGATCAGAGCAACGTATAAGATGTTGTTGTTGTCTAGATTTTTTTTATGAAACATATTACAACATAATCTTTCTTGGGGATTATATCTTTCAAGTAAACTAATCACTATTGATATGTATTTAAAAACAATGAGTTATTAAAAGACACGGTTCCCTTAAAATTTCGGTAATTGGTGCCAACACCCTACTATTAATCTTAGATAAGAAAGATTATAAATGGATAAAAAAAGATACCAACTTTAATTTGTATTTCATTAACTACGCAATAAAACAACTCGCTTTCATGTATTTATTGCTTCACTCTCTGATCACGCCGAGTCGACCAATTGCCCTAAAAATGTTTAACTCTAATCGCTCCACACTAATAGATTCATTTGGTACAAGTGCATTGTGGCGTAACAACAAACATGTGTTATTATTTAAGTGCATACGAACTTCCGGCCATGTATATAGACGTCGAACTCCGTCACGTTTGTGCGAAGATCACGTACAGGGGGTGTATTCTCGTTTTCTGTCCGAACATACGCCTGAAAGAATTACTATTAAATAAGTGTCGTTAAAAGACAGTGTCAAGTATGAAGCTTCATTCGCATTATGCGTCTTTTAATTAATTTCATCGAGTATAATTTATTTCACAGGAATTTTTTCCGGCGGAGAACGAGTTTACAGGCACTCTTAGGATTTTAAAATGGTAAACGTCTCGACTGTCTCAAGTCGTTACAGTAAGTAGCTAAATCGCTTGTGTTATGAAAATGTGTTATGTAAATCGTAAACAACAACGGTACAACAAACCTCCAAACTTCCAGACAACATCGTCAGTGTTTTATAGAAAGTAAGCGACATTTCGTAGATTTTTCATAGGAGCGTGTTTGGACCTTAACGCGACCATGGAGGTTCCCATGGTCCAAAGTGCCTGTAATTTCACCAGCACCCCTTACCCTTCAAAACCAGACCGCAGTAATGCTCACATTACTGCTTGGCGGCAGAAAGGCAAGGTGGCAGTATTTCCCTGGACCCCGATTCAGAACTCTTCGATATCTTAACCGATTCGTTCAATTGGTTATCGTTCTCGAATCGAAGGGCGCTTTCCGAGCTATTCTTCTGAATTCTGAACTCGAATGTTCTCATTCGAGTTAAACGTTCGATTCGGAAAATTGAACAAATTCCAGACTTTATTTATATATTACATTCTTGCTTTCTAAGCAATAGGACGTTCGGTAACTTTCATTCGATAACTGTGTTCTAAATAACGTTTGTAGCCTTTGCCGGTCGAGAAGTGCGAGTAATCGTACGGGTGTGACGTCATTTCGGTCTCGAATACGACAACTTGACGTTTCCATTCGGGTGTTGTGAATAAAAATGAAAAGAAATCGAAATGGAAAAGTTATCGTAAGGTTTTGAATCGACCCCAGGTCCGAAAGACAGCCCAGGTTTTGATATTCTGCCTTTTCGGATAATTGTTACCATTATTTAATTTAATTTTAGTTTTGAATTAATTTAATTTAGATAGTTTTAATTTTAGTTTTGTTTCTTAATTTTTGAAATGAAGCAACTTCTTGTAATGTTAACTGCCTCTGTAGCCGAACGGACTGCCACGTTCGATTCCGGGAACGGGAGAAATTTTTGAATGGTCTACATTATTTATCTCGTGAGTTTGTGTGTGTTTTGTGGTTGTCTATGTGTGTGTCCATGACACCCGCGATACAGGGTTGTGACGCATATACGCGAGTTTGCAACGCGTATAAAATACGCCGTGTGCAAAGGCTCTAACTTTTAGCAGAATATCAAATGTACAAATTGCCATTGACACTCTATCGAACATAGAACTGAGATGATTTAAAATTAGCAGATCTGGGGCCTTGTTTACAACAACAGATCAAAATTACCATATTATTATGATGTTATCAAATTAAAATCGAAATAAATTGTCTCGACTAAATTATAAAAAGCTGAATAAATCAGTATCTAACGATCTTTTGACACATTCTCTCCAAGACATAGAAATATCTTTGCATACTAAACAGCGGCGATGACAATAGCATGCGAACCCACGCGTCAAAGCTCATAAAGAATTCAATACAAGAAACTAAACAAAGTCCACTTTCAAATTAACTTTGTTACTTACAAAACGTTCACCACCAAACCATCAGTACCTCTGCCATAAGTAAATTAATAAATCACGAAACAAAGAACTTTGTTCTTTTCAAATCCAGAGATAATTCACTCTATTGTTATCTAAGGACAAGTGGTGGTACAATTTTGCAAGAAAATATTAATACGGAATATGGTTACCGATATTTTGCTCGAATATTTTTTTTTAGGTGGAGTAGTACAGTGTCTCCAATGATAGTTGTTACTAACGAGTGCATAAAATATTTATATACTATGTTACTTCGTGTGATGAACCCGCACGTGGATAGAAAGAAGAATCTTTCTATTTTAAAAGTCGATATTAGTGCCATCACACACAGGTTGAAAACTATTTATTTTTATTATTTTTGTTTTTACACTTTCGTCTCTCTGAAGGCTTCATTTATTTATTTATTAGCAACACTAACATTATGTTCACAACACGTTTTTATCATATTTGACTTGGGTGTTCTACATTGTAAACACAACAATTATAAGTGTTGACGTCAATTTCAAAACAACAATCACAACAAAATTAAAATTTTTAACACATTAACATACTTAAATAATTTAAACTACCCGTAGATAGCAAGAGAATACACTAGAAATACTAAAGGAACAATTACTTATTTTTAAATTTCAATTTTTAGTAAAATTTTCTTTTGAAATAATCTATATTACCAATAAATATATGTAAATCAGGACTGCTAACATTTCTTTAATAGTATGTTTTACACATGCTTAAAATAGGCGAGTGACATCGGAAGACTTAGGGTCGTATTCCAGAACTCTACTCAATGCTCAAGTCAGAATTTGAGAATGATTCAAAGCACTAGAAATTATACTCAAGTCCTTGCCATTAGGGTCGTATTTCCAGTGCTTGAAATCATACTCAAGTCTGCTCAAATCCTGACTTGAGCATTGAGTAGAGTTCAGGAATACGACCCTTAAAATATCAACTGATTTTTTTTATAAATAAAAGGTTCATGCAGATGGAAGACGACGAAGTAGGCTTTTATTACACACCCTCCTCATAGATACATGCCATACTGCATTTACTTGATTTCGGTCCGTAAATGTGGTTCAAACCAGTCAACAGTCTGAGGAAAATAAAGAAAAAAAATTTTTAATATTAAATTTTTAATAAAAATTATTAAAATTAAATTTTAATTTCCAGACCGCACCGAGTCTCAATTTTTTCCCGGAACGCCAAAATGCAGCGAGACTAAAAGTCCTAGTACGATTTACTACACAAAATTGACACATGTTTGATTTGTAAACCAATGATTAAGGCACTGAACTACCTACTGAACCTACAAGTAAATTTAGTAGCAGTAGAGCTCCTTGTGTAAGGGTTCGTCCTGGAAGTACTGCCACCGGGTGCTGGTGAAATTACAGGCACATGGGACATGTCAACTTACGTCTCAGGGTGACAGGCGTAGTGGATCTTTACGGTTTAAAGCTCCGAGTGGCACTGCAACTGTTAACTGGCGTATCGCTTACCATCAGGCGCACGTCTTGTTCGTCCCGTTATTTGATATTATGAACAAACTAAAAAAAACTACTCGACCAAAATATCAGTCGCTATATTTCGTATCGAACCTTCCAATATTTTCTTGCAAAATTCTAACTAACTTCCACTTGTGCGCAAGTAATAATAGGATTATTATCTCGTAATTTAAAAGGAACAAAGTCCTTTGTTCTTTGTTTCGAGGTATATTAATTTAAATTGTGTCCCCAGACTGGCGGAAACAGGAAAAGAGATGGGTTTTTGTTTAGTATTTTCGTACTTGCTATTTAAGTAACTAGTAGTGTAGTATTAGGTACTATAGCTCGTTATAGGAAGAAATTGTTACTGAGCAAGAAGACTGTAGCCTTTAATTTTTTGTTTTTGTTTGTCGTCTAATTTGTGCGTTATTTCAAAAAATATAAGATTTTTTAAATTTATTCCAAAAAGATACAATTACTATCATCATCGTCATGTACAGCCTGACTTCACCAACTGCTGGGTATAGGCGTCCATGTTTTAGTGCCACTTCACACGGCCCGACGCCAACCTCATCCAATGGGAGCATTAGCATGACAGACGTGCGCGAGGGCGACATAAAGCACGAGATGTCTATTTCATTATTTATTGCACAGGAGAACACAAATCACATTGAGTAAAACGGAAAACACAAACAAATGCTACTGTTTATTTCTAAAAGAAAGAACACAATAATTACAACAACGGATTTACGTGCACAACAAAACAAAATTAAATTATGTTATGAAATATTTAAAAAAAGCAAAATATTAAATTACTACAGACTTTATAAATACTTAAAATGTAATTTGAAATTTCTCACGAGCTTTTCGGTGAAGGAAAACATCGTAATGAAACCTGCACGTTGAAGGAGGTTCACAACCCTCGAAAAACGTGTGAAGTCGCCAACTTGCATTGGGCTAACGTGGCGGACTATGGCCTAAACCCTGAAAGGAAACCCGTGCCCATAAGTGGGACGTATAAATGGGTTGATAATTATAAATACTTAGATAACTATGTATTTCATATTATAATATCAGAACAGAGGATAAATAGCGCTCCTTGACTCTCCCTCTGAAATATAGCTGAAGATTTATTATCATGAACAGTAATGGGAAGTGCGTTCTAAAGTCTGACCGCATGAGCATTAAAGAAGTGAGAATAAAAACAGGAATTGAATGGAAAAGATAACTGGAACTGAAAAAAATGTCTATTCGAGAATATGTCGCTCACTGTAGGGCCAGCACGAAAGGGCGCGACTTGCGCGAGAGCGACATAAAGCGCGATATACTGCTGTTATCATGCGAGATCTCGCACTTTATGGCGCTCTCGCGGAAGTCGCGTCTTATCGTGCTAGCGCTACTGGTAAGGTGACAGTGCTACCCTGGGCGAACTCTTTCACAATGAACTACTGCTACTAAACAAGAAACTCTATCACTACATAATGAAACCTACGATAGACGATTTCTCTGTCATCTCATGCTTTGAGTAACGCCATAGTCCATAGAGATAATAAAGGAACCTCGGCGCGCGCGAGTGTTACCTATTTGCCGTCACGTTAAGCCTACTGCTCAATGATTAGTAGCGTGCTTAAAAAAATTGCACGGAAGAGATCGTTGTCCGCCGATTGTATCTTTCATATTCTTCGTATTGTCGTTATCTATTTTGTGATCACATGTGGCGTTGTTATACCAAGGGTATGACTAGATAAGGATATGAAGACCGAAAGCTTTACTCGTGCT
>NW_020653993.1:9740424-9762099 GCF_003589595.1 Hyposmocoma kahamanoa
ATGATGGGTCTATTTTGTTAATCACTTCACGAATTTTTAGTTTAATGGCTGCAATCGTCTTTAACATAACCCTATAAAATAATAATCCAACGGTTTAATCACAAGATGGAGCTGGCCACTCAACGGCTGAATTTCTTGAAATTATGCGATCGGGAAATTTGGTTTGCAATAAATTTATTATTTCGGGGTCTGTGTGACTTGTGCCGTTGGCATTGGGCCGTTTTTTTTCGAAAATTCGTCTCGAACTGCGGTTACGGTCAATGGATTATGCTATCGAGAGATGTTAACAACTGTAATATTAAATTTCTATCAGTGGTAGTGACATACTAACTCAGCTATTGCCCAAGCGTTTGCATTTGCTCCAGTACAAATCGATTGAGTAAAAAGTATCTCTGACAAATTCCAACAGAAATTCTTCACAGCACAAAAGATAGAATCTAAAAACGTCTGCGTTAATAATTAATTTTATACGCGTGTGTGGATTGGGTCGACGATCCCTTTACGAGTGTCCTTACGAGGTTGGATTAACTGTTCATGTTTGTACCTGTTTGACGGCTTAGAAGAGTTTGTTTACTGTTAGATATGTCTTGTAGCATTATATATTAGTTGGAAAAAAAATGCAGGTATCTACTGTGGTGAATTGACAACATCAGACTATGTAAATTTTAAGGAGCTCTCCTGGTCATAGTACATTTTTATTGATCTCACCCGAGGGGGTCGATTCAGAATCTTACGATAACTCAGTTGTCGACCTGCTCGATTTGATATCGTTCAAATCAAATAATCATTTATTCCACAGGTAAAAGTTTTACACTTGAAAACGTCATTTTTTAAGCTACTGCTCGTTAACTGCCTCTGGCCGAACGGTTACCATGCCGGACTGCCACGCAGAGGTCCCAGGTTCGATTCCCGGGCCGGGAGAAATATTTGTGTGATCTATATAGAAATATTTGTTTCTCTCGTGAGTTTGGGTATAATTTGTGGTTGTCTATATGTGTGTCCATGGCACCGGGACACAGGGTTTCCCTAGTGCGGGGCTATGTTGAGTGTGTGTGTTATTATTGTTATTATTATTGTTGTTATTACTGTGCCGACTTCCCTGAGAAGAACGAGCAAGAAACTCTAAGGATTACTCTTTTCAATTAAACTTAAATACATTTTGAATCATATTTGTGTGGAATCTAGACTCAGTTTGTCTTTCCTTACATCTTTATCTAACACGTAGTTTACAATTTTGTAATACGACTTTTCAATTAAAATACTTTTAATGTAATGTTTAAGGTTAGGAAATGGTAATCATAGGGTCGTATTCCAGAACTCTACTCAATACTCAAATCAGGACTTGAGTATTGCAGTGAGCACCGAAAATCATACTCAAGTCCTTGCCATTAGGGTCGTATTTCCAGTGCTTGAAATCATACTCAAGTCTGCTCAAATCCTGACTTGAGCATTGAGTAGAGTTCTGGAATACGACCCTTAATATATACTCCGGAATCCTATTGTAAAAACGTATACAGTGCCTCATAAAAGAATCGTTTACCTTAGAATGAGCTTTTAGCAAATTAATGTGTAGTAATTTTTGTTTTCTGAGTAAACTAGTAATGCCATCTATGGGACGTTATTGCAATTATTGGAGTTGCTTCACTTTTATAATGAGAGATATGACTGTACTGTAATAATGTAATGTATTGTAATGTACTTATAAATGCCTCTGTGGCCAAACCGTCACCATGCCAGACGGCCACGCAGAGGTCTCAAGTTCGATTCCCGCACCGGGATAAATATTTGTATGGCCTACATTTATTTCTCTCGTTAGTTTGGGTGTAATTTGTGGATGTCTATGTGTGTGTCCGTGGCACCCGCGGCACAGGGTGGGTTTCCCTAGTGCGGGGCTATGTTGAGTACACGCGTTAAAAAAATATATGTGTTTTAAAATATGGACTTACACCACTTTTGTAATGATCGACACATATGTGCCGAGCGAACGGCACGCGAACAGATCGCACAACGTAATGCTCGTGTGCAGTTCGTGAACCTTTCGCACTTCCGCCAGATCTATACGCACCCTAAAGTGATGTGTCTGTAAAAAACACGTCTCTTTTTAAAACAGCTATAATTTGTAAAATTTCTAGAGTACTCAGAAATTGGATTACTTATTCGAATAATAATAGAACATTTTAATTTATTTCAGAAGCCGGACAGTCTGGGCTTGTCTGACTAGTAAGAATTACAAGGCCGAACGCCAGTTAGGCCTTGTACTATATGAGTCAGGCAATTCCCGATCCCGGAGAGTTATAATGTATAGTGCTTTCTCAAACAATGCGAGGAAATAATAAAAGATTAAACACCAAAGCCCTATATTTTATTTTACCGCCTTTTTGTTTTAGATAATAAATTACGCAAAAAAGCATAGACTATAAATGGATTTTTTATTTCTTAAAATTACGGACACTGATGTTAATGGGCATTTAGTTTGTTTATTATTTAGTGGGTGGGTTTAGAAGTTTACAGCAGTGGATAGAAACGGATTTTCATTTTCACGTCTTAGGCCGGTAAAAAGGTACACGAACAACAGACTCGTTATTTTATTTTATTTTTTGAAAATAATACAAATATAGTCGAGCATGTTTGATTAAAGAAACTAAAAAAATGTGTATAAGAGAAATTAAATGGGTTACTGGAATATTTCATAATGAGTAAATGACTTTTTTGTGATACCAAGTGTCGCGACGAATAAGTCGTGCGCCTGGTGGTAAGCGACACGTCTGTCCATAACAGTTGCAGTGGCATTCAGAGCCTTAAACCATAAAGAAGTTAGAGGCACTGCCACTGCGCCCCTCACCCTGAGACATAAGTTGACAAGTCCCATGTGTCTGTAACTTTACCAGCACCCTTACCCTTCAAAACCGAAACCCAATAATGTTCACATTGCTGCTTGGCGGCAGAAATTGGTAATATGACTTCGCTGGACGAACTTTTTGACAAGGACCTCTACTTCTACTGTAGTATGTATACTATGGCTATGTGTACGTCTTCCACTTCGGTTAGAATTGTGGTAGTGATTGTTCGAACAAAATGGTGATCATCGTAATTTTCATAAAAAATTCTAATAAATCATCGTTTCCCATTTGGTAGGACGCGACCCGGTACCGGGGCATCAAACTAAAATACCGGGTCGCAACATTCCCGCCTTGTTGAAGTGGAACCGGACCTCGTCCACCACCACCATCATCAGGATAAAACTTTCATCATTTTCCGCGAACTTGGTTTCTTTAGTAAAAAATAAGCAGCAGCTCCATACTTCGCACTAAATAGGCGATATCGAAATAATATTAGTAAAACATTTTTACTAACAGTAAATGTGTATTATTTTATTTAAAGTAACCAGCTTGGGTTTAAAAGTGTTGAGTGGGTAACGAAGAAGCAGTATGAAAATTACCGGGCCATGGCAGAACACTGGGAAACACTGTAATAAATAGTATTTCTTTCTTGTTGCAGGCGAAAAGACTCAACGGCAATGGTGAGCTGGCAGCGATCAAGGTGATAAAGCTGGAACCGGGTGATGACTTCGCCATCATCCAGCAGGAGATCCTGATGATGAAGGACTGTCGTCACCCGAACATCGTCGCTTATTATGGCTCGTATTTGCGGAGGGATAAGCTTTGGATTAGCATGGAATATTGTGGGGGAGGGAGTTTACAGGTGAGAGGGATTATAAACGTAGTATTGTCACATTACTCCATCATGATTTTAGTAGCAGTAGAGCTTCTTGTGAAAGGGTTTGTCCAGAAAAGTACTGCCACCACGTTATTTCTGCCGTGAAGCAGTAATGTCAGCATTACTGTGTTCCGGTTTTGAAGTGTAAGGGAGCACCCCACAGACCTTTACGATTTAAAGCTCTGAATGGCACTGCAACTGTTATGGACAGGCGTGTAGCTTACCGTCAGGCGCACGACTTGTTCGTCCCGTCACTTGATATTATAATATAAAAAAATTATCAAAACTATGTAATAATAAACTTACAGAGATCTTAGGTTTTCGCGGTAGCCATACATTGGCACCGTCTTTCTATCTTTTCTTATCTAATTTCTTTTTTATAATACCAAGCTACGGGACGAACAAATCGTAGGCCTAGTGGTAAGCGACATAAGTTGACAAGTCCCATGTGCCTGTAATTTCACCACCACCCTTAACCCTTCAAAACCGGAACATTACAGCTTGGCGTCAGAAATAGATAAGCTGGTAGTACTTCCCTGGACGAACCCTTTCACTAGGAGCTCTACTGCTTCTAAACTTATTTAGCGTAAAGACCCAATTTTGAGGTGATGCACTTCACAACTGAGAGTAATTAGCGATTTAGTATTTTTACGCGTGATGTGATACTTTATTACAACTACGCTAATACGAGTGTGTATACGTATATTGTAATATACATACATTCTGAAAATTTGCTTTTGAGCATTGCCTTGTATGGACAGACCTCAGTTTTCTTTGTTTTTGGTCTTACTGCATGGATATCACGCGTTTTCTGTTTGCTTCAAACTGATTCCTGGTTGACGAGTGTGGTGACTGCCTTATTTTAACTTAAAAAAAAATATGTATATTAACTTTATTGAATATCACGAAGTTTTTTTTATGATATTCAATGAGTTTTTGTGACATTACTCCATTAGTGTGTTATAATTTATACAAAGATCGAACACTAAGAAATGTCCCTCGATCTGGCTGGATTCGAACAAGCGACCTCGCCATATCGTGGCTGAGTATGGTACCGTAGTGGCGTACTGTAGCGTCGTTCTGCCAACTGAGCATACAGGTAGACGAAATTCTTCTGTCTGTCTGTTATAAATATATGTATTGGGTTTTTTCGGCTTTCAACGCAGTAAGCGACATCTTGCGAGAGATTTATGAACCTTCTCACTCCTCCGGTACCTTTACATTTAATAGTTTCAAATACTCCGCGGCGAAACTTTGGTACCAGTGCGTTCCTCACAATCCGTTTGTACTTTCACAAATAAATTCAGAGAGCACATTTCAATACTGCAAAATACGCCTGGAGAAATTGTATTTGTATAACGCAAAGAGAAACATAAAATACATAAAGACATAGTGAATATTTTATTTTTCTGATCTAATTGAGTTATTTATATGTTGTACCCATTCTAATGCGCGTCCACAATTTTTGGTTTTCTTTTTATTTTGTTTATAATTTTTATTTTTAAATCGGCCACTTCAAAAAGGGTACACTGAAAACCAGCGCTGTGGCTCCGCCGCAGTATTTGCTGAGTTGGGCCCGTTTCAGTACAATACACGTTAAGCATAAAATCATATTGTACTTGTAACATGTGTTTGTGCTGAATAAATTTATTTTCTTTCTTTCTTTCTAACATGTATTTGCACATCTATATTCTATTGTTCCGTTTTTTCGGTATTTTGACTAGAGATGCGATGTTACCTCTCCGCCTTAGTGGTGAAATCTTCATCCACCCTCTCAATATTTTTTTCAAATTACCGCCATACGTAACTCTAACTGTCACCATATTCAACACTGAAGCCGTATTCTCGTAATCAGTCGACTGCGAAAAAGGGTTTAGTGTTTGTAAACACCGGATTCAATGTCCGATTTGAACCATTCTTATTGTAAACGACATAGAATTGAATTTAAGTCTTCAATGTCCAGCTTGACTTGCTTAACGTTGTATGTAAATTTAAATGTTAATCGTTCGTTAAATCGTACAAAATACCTAAATGTTTTACTGTAAACAAGATGCAAACCAACTGACCCGATTTTTCCGCCATAATCGTTTTCAAAGCATTCTCACCCCTGCTCCGAAACTGAAACAACCACGCTATATATCGATTTCAATATTGAAACATTTATAATAGCGAATGGCTATGGGGTGAAATTCCCTGCTTGCAGACTTCTCAACTTAAGGCTCAATTTACACAGCTCGAAAGTAGAAGACGAATACCTAACATTCCAGCTACTTGGAATGGACCAGATACATTGAATCCATGGCCAAAAATGCAGCCAGGAAGCTTGGCATCCTTTTCACGCTGAGGCGTTACTTCACACCGGGACAGTTGCTTCAGCTGTACCAAGCACAGTCCGATCGTGTATGGAGTACTGCTGCCACTTATGGAATGGCTCTGCTAAATGCCAACTGGCCACCTTGGATTCAATCGACAAGCGTGCCAAAAGGCTTATAGGTGACTCGGAATTAGTTGAGGTGAAGCTGCAGAGCCTTGAACATCGCCGTAAAGTTGCCTGCTTATCGGTATTCTACAGGATATATCACAGAGAGTGTGCGCTGGAATTGCATAATTTGATTCCGCCTTCCCCTTTCCATCATCGGGGGACTAGACGTGGGCTGGGATTCCACCCCTACGTTGTGGATATTCCCAGGATTCGCACGAAACGTTTCGCTTTCACATTTGTATGGCGTGCGGCTAGGGAGTGGAATTTAATATAACTTGGACCTTTTCAAGGCGAGAGTGAATAGGAATTATTTATTGGAAATGAAACTATTTTTCCGGATTTAAATCGCGTATATTTGTTTTTTCAAACAAACCGACGTTTCGGGCCCTTTACAGGAGGTTTTAGTTTATTCTAATTTCTATTAATAATTAATAATAAATTAAACTTAATAAAAATTCATTCAATAAAATAATTTGTAAAATTTAATGTAGCGTAAATTGGAATGTAAAAAATCTTTGTAAAATTAAAAATAAGGTATTTAATTAATAACTATTGTAACTACAGTGAAAAAATAGGGTGGTTTGCATTAATATTAGACATAACTGGTTGAAGACTGTACCACCTCAGTCAACTGTGACCATGGGACCTGTAAATGTCCCGAAACGCGATTTAAATCCGGAAAAATAGTTTCATTTCCTATACGTAATAATCGCCAAAACCTAAGAACTCGATAGGAATTATTTAGTTGTGAGTCGACCTCATCATCACTTTCCATCAGGTGAGATGGAGGTCAAATACACTTATTTTTGATTAAAACAAAGAATAAGAACGTTTGTGAAGTATAAGTTTTAATATAGTTGTTGCTTTGTACGCAGGACATCTACCACGTGACAGGGCCCCTGACCGAGCTCCAGATCGCCTACATGTGCCGTGAGACTCTTACTGGTTTATCCTACTTGCACAGTATGGGCAAGATGCATCGGTAAGTTGATATTTATACTTCTACCAGCCTGTATGAATTGTAATGGCACTGAAACCGCGTGAAGTCGCCAACCCGCATTTAAACATCTTCAGTGGGCGTATACAATGGACCAATAATTATAAGGACTGCTAAACGCAGATACAGACAGTATCTTGTTTTTCAAAGCTAGCATTAGGGCAACCCTGTGTCGCGGGCGCCATGGACATAGGCAACCACAAATTACACCCAAACTCACGAGAGAAATAAATGTATGCCATACAAATATTTCTCCCGGCCCGGGAATCGAACCTGGGACCTCTGCGTGGCAGTCCGATATGGTAACCGTTCGGCCACGGAGGCAATTTTTTTTTTTAAATTGTAGGATCTCCACCAGTGGGGATTTTTGGAACACACCTTTCATATTTGATATGTTACGTATTCTATATATGTATATTTTACATGTAAATTATGTATCACAATTATTTATAATCTTTTATCCTACCTGTTTTTAATCTCATCTTGTTATGTCACGCACTGCCTGTTAATTGTTATGAACCTGGCTCTCCGGTTCACTAGTAGAGAATGCCTGATCGTTGCCTTACTTTCTCGAACTCGTATCTTATAAAGAGTGGTTATTCAGGAAAAGCAAAACTTTCTATTTATTTTAAATTTCTTATCATGGGTGTTAATTTAGATCCTTAGTTCCCAAAGAGGTCCAGGTGTCCACGGGAGACTCGACGGGGGTCTACGTTGGCGTGACCAATTCGTAAGCGGGGTCCACGAAAATTTATCTGCTATCGATAGTGAAGAACTTAAATGTTGGCTTGACTTCACCTATCAATGCAGACAGATAATATTTTAAGAAGCTCAGCGACTGTTATTTGTAAAAACTTGCATATTCCATATTCAGTACAACGTGTCTTTACTTTTTTGACATCCACACACAGCACAATCAATTAAATTGTCATTTTTTTTTCGAAGACTATTAATTTGTGGTTGGAACTCAGCTATTTGCATTGCAAATTTCATAGTTAGTTCTAATCTTCATATTTTTTGTCGAGTTTTGGGAATATGGTAGAAATTAAGCTGCAGGGGGTCCACCGGAACCAACTAAATTATGAAAGTGGTCTATGAAAAAAAAAGTCTGGAAAGCTCTGATTTAGATGCTTACTTTTAGAATAGGTAAAACTTACTGTGTAAATATGAAGGAAATGTGATATGAAATAAGCCTGCAAAATTTGTATAAATACCATTGCCTTACAAATAAATGGACGACGAGTCTAATACAAAAACCACGAAAAAAATGTCCCAAGTCAACCTATTTAAACGTAGTGACATGTAAAGGAATATGAAAAAGCTAAAACGTTGAATTTAAATTGTAATGTCATCGCAGTATCGCGCTGTCAGTCGAACAAATGAAGACTAAAGCGGACTTTGACGCTCTGTATACGATTTTAACGTCTTACAAGTTCGGACACTTTTTAGCGCGGACCCGACGTCCATATAATTGTAAGTCAATGATAAATACAATCCATTTTTTGTATTTCAGTAACTTTGTGCATTGAAATACGAGTTTCAGAAAGTAAGGCGATGGCATTAAGTTTGCCATTTTTTCTCTTTTCTGCGCGTTAAGGTTTACGTAAATAAAAGCTTTTTCTGTAGTATTCATGTATTGCAATTTTACATTTACAGTGACATAAAAGGCGCGAACATCCTTCTAACGGAATGCGGCGACGTGAAACTCGCGGACTTCGGCGTTTCGGCTCAAATTACTGCTACAATTAACAAACGAAAGTCCTTCATCGGCACACCGTATTGGATGGCACCTGAGGTACTTTAAATTCCAGCATTAGGCCAAGTTATGTGATCGATAGGTGTTAGTGCCAGATCTGTAGGGCTAGCACGACAGGGCGCGACTCTGGGTGATCTAATGGTTTATTTACATTGTGGGCGCTGGATACTGGGTGGCGAGTTGGATTCCCGGTAGGACCAATTTGAGAAATGAACTTTTCTAAACTGATTCTGGTCTGGGTGTTCTGGATATTGCTTCTCTAGAGCCGATACATACATCTGTACGCTACATCCTGCACATATGTCGGTATAACATTATATAACTTGTTGTTTAAATGTTGGTACGCGTTTTTTGTGTTATTTCTGTTTTTAATCCTTCGATCCGGCCGGATTCGAACCGACGTCTTCTAGCATACCGTGCCGGACGTTATGCCAACTAAGCCACGGAACGAACCAGCGGACCTCACGAATTTTTCTATATGCTTGTGTCGTATTTGTACTTGGTTTTTCAACGACTTTTTAGCCGTAGCGCCATCTACGATCATAGATTCTAGATCTATTATCTTAGATTTCTCACGAGCACACGTTTATTTAAATTTTTATTTTTTGTAAGTTCATACATACATACATACATACATTCATACACTGCATTTAGAAATATGTTTATGAAAAATACAAAAGGGAGAGATATTTCAAAGTATTTAATTTTAATTCAATATAGATAATCAAATCAGGCTATTCTTGTTAAAATTTATGTATATTAATAAAAATAAATCTCGATACTGGTAGGCCAACTGTCAAAACAAGAATAAAGAAGGCAATAACGCAATTAGTCATCATTAGAACATCGTATCGTTCACAATTCTGTCACTTTTGGCAAAATTTTATCTTCTTTCACAACCTATCGATATAAAACTATCGACAACAACTACATAACTATTTCAAATTTTATGAAACCTGGCAACCCTACAAATGTGATTTTAGTCCGTCTTCAAAAACCATAAACTATAAGCGACACGCCTATCCATAACAGTTGCAGCGCCAATCCGAGCTTTAAATGGCTAGATCTGAGGGGCACTGCCACTGCGCCCGTCACCCTGACACATAACTTGACAAGTCCCATGTGCCTGTAATTACACCAAAAACCGGTTTCGAACCCATGGCTTCTGCTTGGGCGGAGGTTTATAAAAACACTATTAATACGGAAAAAATAACATAACGACACGTAAAGTAAAGGCGTTATCGTTTATTTTAGATAATATCTGTTTCAACATTCTAATAATACACATTTTGATAACGTGATTTCGCAATCTCTAGCTAAAATGCTTGATTTAAGACGTCTCGCGCGAGTATCGAATTTTGGGCTTAAAAACACTTGTCCGGCTAAATGGGAGGTCTGCCTATATGAATATAATAAATTACTTAATACAGCGAGACAACAGTGACGTAACCGCCAACCTCGTTAATCGACTTTAAAAAAAAGTAGAAGGTTCTCAATACGATTGTATTTTTTAATTTTTTCTATTTTTTTTTTACCTCAGTCAACCGTGACCATGGGACCCATAACGGGCCCGAAACGTTGGTTTGTTTGAAAAAACAAATATACGCGATTTAAATCTGGAAAAACAGTCTCATTTCCTATGTGTCGATCAACAATCGCGAAAATGTAAGAACTCGTGATCCTTCCAATTACAATATTTTTTTTTAAATTAAACATTTTTACAAATAAGTTCTCCAAAACTTCATAAAAGTTAATCGGGAGAGTTTGGTTGCTACGCTTGATGTCACTGTCACATAAAACATTACATTCAGTTACCTACATTACAGTTTCTCAATATTTACCTACATTGTATTTAACAAATATTTTTTTTATTTCATTTGTAACACACTTTTTACTACCTTTAAGGGTTCTTAAGCGTAACGGAAGACAGTTAAACATTGTTGGAATTAAATAGTCCATAGTTCTTTTAACATTTACACGTATGTTATATTAGTATATAGTGACCATATGACCTGACCTATAGGTATGGTGCCAGTTACCTCTGTTTATTAATGCTTCTGTGTTCTGCAGGTTGCAGCAGTCGAACGAAAAGGTGGCTACAATCAACTATGTGATATTTGGGCGTGCGGGATCACGGCCATAGGTAAGGGATCGATTTAATTGGCTCATTATCTTTAGCGTTGTTATCGTATTTCAAACTCGGTCAAACCGTTGATAAACATATTAAAGAAATTTTTGGTTCTTTATAAATCACGATGACTGTACTCCGAGCTATATTGACCTAAAATTGAGGCACTGTTATATTCCTATTACGTCGTAACGTTTTATTTATCGTTGGACGACTGTCGCGTCTAGCCTGTTCCCATATTACGACTATCTGTCGTGACTGTGTCGTGGGCGTTCGTTTATTTTATCGTTGAACGACTGTCGTGTCTAACTGTTCCCACTAGATCATGACTACAATTTATCGGACAAAATATTTGAAACTGCGATTATCTGTCGTCACATTTTCATCGTGACGTTTTATTTATTGTCGGAGGACTGTCGTTCTAGATCTTCCCATTGTCACGACAGTCTGTCGTCGTCACGAATAAAACGTCGTGAATGACAGTTAATCGTGTCGTGAACAAGTCGATTTAAATATACAAGGCACGACACTTTAAACTGCATGACTATCTGTCGTCACGACATAATGGGAACGCCCTCTAACGTAAAGTCAAAAAACCGTCAACCGGGTGGAGCGCGCAGCGTTTGCAGCGATCGCCTCGGTTTGCTGTACTGACTATGCAAAAGTTGACCCTGTAACGTGTTACTATACGCTGAAATGTTCCGGTCAGTCGCCACCTTATTATCTTTTCTCCGTCTTGAATATCAGATTTCGAAATTCGGAGCTTTATCTATAAGTTTTGGGTTACTTATCAGTAGTCTGAAATGACACTTTCCAGAAATAACGTTTGGTCGAAATTTCATAACCTCGAAAGTATTTTTTAGAGGAAAATGTTTTTTCTTTTAAACCTAACTTAACACAACCTAATCGAACCTAGTCGTGTCTTTGCGATAAACATTCAACATATACTGAAAGAACAACTGTTTCGTTATAATTCGGTTTTCGGTGTAATGAAAATTCGAACAAACGTTATTTCGGACAAAAAATTTTCGTATTTGTGATAGGTTACCGTAAGTATGATATGCATAAACATGTCACAAAAACATATATTTTTTTATAATATCAAGTGACGGGACGAACAAGTGCGCTTGATAGTAAACTACATGCCTGTCCATAACAGTTGCAGTGCCGCTCAGAGCTTTAAGTTGCAAAAATGTAAGGGGCACTGCCACTGCGCCCGTTACCCTGAGCCATAAGTTGACAAGTCCCAAGTGCCTGTAATTTCACCAGCACCCTTACCCTTCAAAAACCGGAACGCAGTTATGCTGACATTACTGCTTGGCGGCAAAAATAGGTAAGGTGGCAGTACTTCCCTGGACGAACTTTATAATCTAGATAAATGATAAACCCTTGTCAACAGAGCTAGCAGAACTTCAACCACCCATGTTCGAGTTGCATCCAATGCGAGTTCTCTTCCTAATGTCGAAGTCGGGGTTCAAGCCACCGCAACTAAAAGAAAGGGAGCGATGGTCGGCGGTCTTTCACGCGTTTCTAAAGCTCGCGCTCACGAAGAACCCGAAGAAACGGCCCACAGCTGATAAATTATTACAGGTACGTACTCAAACATGTTTATCATGTAACGCATTTGCATTTTGCTAAGTTTCTATATACTGGCACCTATTATAGTATGTCTTTTTTGAAGACGGAGTAAAATGACAGTTCATTGTGTTGTCCTTGCGTTACCCGATTGCAAGCAGCTAGTGATTGAAGTCGATAAATAGTATGTCGACCATCGACTGCACGTTGGTTACGCTTATGAAATAAATAGGCGAAATGGTTTCATTTGATTCGTCATCGACCCGTTGTACGTCCAACCTGGGCACATTACATTTATTCATACATGCACTAAATTAAATGTATGTGTTAAAAATATATACAGGAGATATATTTTAAAGTTTTTCATTTTAATTTAATACACATAATCAAAGCCGTCTTCGTCGTTAAAATGTGTATGGTTAAAAATTGATTTTTATACCATAGACCAACTATCAAAATAAGAATGAAGAATACAATGACGCAATTAGTAATCATTAGAACGTCGTCGTTTTGGGCAAAATTTTACCTACTTTCACAATCTATCGATAAAACTGTCGATAATGATTACATGACTATTTAAAATTTTATGAAAACTGGCAACCCTGCAAATGTCATTTTACTTCATCTTCAAAAAAGACAGACTATATAGATTTTTTTTAGGAAATGAAACTATTTTTCCGGATTTAAATCGCGTATATTTGTTTTTTCAAACAAACCGACGTTTCGGGCCCTTTACAGGTCCCATGGTCACGGTTGACTGAGTCACGTCGGTTTATTCGAAAAAAACAAATATACGCGATTTAAATCCGGAAAAATAGTTTCATTTCCCATGTGTAACAATCGCGAAAACCTAAGAACTCGATAGATTTTTTTTCTTTGAGAAATATCAATTACGCTGATTTTACTTAACAAAAAAATTAAAACTAAATAAGATATTAAAAACCGCTTATAGGGGTTTGTAGATTTCGTATCGCCGTTTCCAGATAGTTATCGATATCGTTAGTACTCAATATCGCTAAAAATGTCGGTTACGTTGATTACGATATGGGCAGTATTCTGCCGTCTGGTAACTAACTTGGCTAAGTGACAAAATATTTTTTGGAGAAATCATAAAATAGCCATAACCCAGTTTTAGAATATTGAAATTAAGACTGCAGTACTAATTAATATGTTTTAGTTTATTCTAATTTCTATTAATAATTAATGATAAATTAAACTTAATAAAAGTTCATTCAATAAAATAATTTGTAAAACTTAATGTAGCGTAAATTGGAATGTTTCCTTTGTAAAATTAAAAATAAGGTATTTAATTAATAACTATTGTAACTATAGTGAAAAAATAGGGTGGTTTGCATTAATATTAGACATAACTGGTTGAAGACTGTACCACCTCAGTCAACCGTGACCGTGGGACCTGTAAAGGGCCCGAAACGTCGGTTTGTTTGAAAAAACAAATATACGCGATTTAAATCCGGAAAAATAGTTTCATTTCCTATGTGTAACAATCGCGAAAACCTAAGAACTCGATATATTGAAATTGTTTAATGATATTTCAGCTATGCATCGTTAGGGTAAGTTCGGATAAGTCGAACACGTTAACTAATTTGAACTATTTTTAAAAGAGAATTTTGTGCTCTATCTTTTTCTATTTAAAACGGATATTAGACCATTTGGCACTTAGCCGCGTTTTGGTTAGTGGACGGCAGAATTGCTATTGTAATTTATTTGTTATCCTGCTCTTCAATCGCGAGTCGATGGCACGATGATGATGTAGTCTATTGACACAAAAAGTTCATTTAATTTGAGTATTTACTAAATTGCTGATTAAACGAGATAAAAATTATGACATAAATAATTTCCATATTTTTTTTATAATATCAAGTGACGGGATGAGCAAGTCGTGTACCTGGTAGTAAAGTTACACGCCTGTCCATAACAGTTGCAGTGCCACTCAGAGCTTTAAATCGCAAAGATCTAAGGGGTCACTCTGAGACATAAGTTGACAAGTCCCATGTGGCTGTAATTTCACCAGCACCCATACCCTTCAAAACCGGAGCGCAGTAATGCTAACATTACTACTTGGCGGCAGAAATAGGTAAGGTCTGCTAATTCGTTCCGTGACTTAATTCGCCGAGTATCTGACACGGATTGTCTGAGGGTGCTGGTTCGACCCTGTCGGATCGAATGAATTTTTCTTAGTGTTTCGATTTTCTTCAACTGCATATCGAAATTATCTGGGATTCTGCGCGGTGTGTAACATATTATGAGTTAACGTTTGTTTGCAGCACGCGTTCTTCCAGCAGGAGATGAACAAGCGATTGGCCATCGAGCTGTTGCACAAATACTCCAACCCACCTAGTCACGCCAGCCATGACGACGATGACGGGGTGTGTGCTTTAATTTATTTTCTTTTTTCATTAATATCAAGTGACGAACAACTCGTGCGCCTGGTGGTAAGCGACACGCCTATCCATAACTGTTGCTGTGCCACTCAGAGCTTTAAATTGCAAAGACCTTAGGCCCCTGAGCCACAGCGCCCGTCACCCTGAGTCATAAGTTGACAAGTCCCATGTGCATGTAATTTCCCCAGCACTCTTACCATTCCAACAGGAACACAGTAATATTCATATGACTGCTCACTGGCAGAAATAGGTAAGATGGCAGCACATCTGGACGGACTCTTTCGTAAGGAGCTCTAATGCCACAAAATTATATTTATTTAAGTATACAAAATGCAAGTCACAACAATACAAGTTCCATTGAGCAAGTACTTATTGTTATGACATCCCTTAAGGACCTAGTCGCTACTTTTATGTTTACATTATTTTATATGCGGAACCAAAAAACAATGCCTCGATTACTATAAGAACCGCTTTCGCCAAAACTTACACATCTTACAAATCTTGATAATGATTGGTCGTAGTTTCAAATTTAAAAATAGATAAATTCTGAATAACAGTAAATCGTACCCTGTTGGCATGTCCTTGAAAGTTCAACACCATCAATACCTATTATTGCAAGTTACGACTTTTTGGTCTTATATGGAAATTTAAATCAATGTGCTAGATGACAGCATCTAGCGGTTAATAGCTGAACGACGACGAATTTGAGATGTTACTTAGTTCTAGAAAAAAAAGCGACCATATTGCAGCGGTAAAAGGTTTATATTAGTGATGAAAGAGACTCAGTCTTTTAAGGCCTTTTAAAAAACCTCGACTAATTTTTAACGCCTCACCGACTATTCTAGTCTTTTAACCGTCATGTCTTGAGTCATAAGACTAAAACTGAAGACTAATTCGAGTCGAAGACTTTTAACCCTAGGAAGCTTAAAAGATTTATAGGACTAAAACGACTGGCGCCTTATAGTCTCGGGAGTCGCGAGTCATGACCCGTATGGCGTGATTTTATATCTACCCATAAGATATTTATTTTACGATTGATGGATAACGTTAACGTATATTCACAGAAGTCAGTTAATTAGATAGAACCAATTCAAGACTTTGTTTATTTAATATAAAAATGAATGGATACAGGACCCAACAGTCAAAATATTTCTGTCGTTTAACCATATTGATTGAATGAAACATACTGTTTATGAATGTATTAAGTGGAGGTCCACAGTCTCTGCCTACCCCTGAATGGGTGACAGGCGAGATTTTTATGTATATGTTTGTTCTATGTATTACAAATAAATTGTATCTCACTACTGTGCACGGGTTACTAAAGATGTTTAAACAAAAGTACCAGGACTTCGTAATAAGAAAAGTGGTTACAGACCAATATCACTAAAAAAAAGAGCACGTTAGAACTGGATTTCCATAGACTTTTAAATATTGGTTGTATTTCATTATTTTAATTTACCCGCAGAAAAAGTATTGTATGCAATTATTATATAATTGGGTATTAAAATCTCGTACCTATTGCTTAAAGCATTCTTCGAATCCTAATTTTTATTATAAGTAAATAAACGTGATTATTTACTACATACTACGTCATTTTTATTTATAAACTTCGGGTTTAATAAGACATAAAATAGGTATAAGTCCATTGCAAACAACTCGAGTCGTTGTAAGTCGTTCAAGTCGTTTAAGTCGTATAAGTCGTTTAAGACTTTTAAGTCTTTTAGTATAACGACTGAGTCTTATTAATAAAAACTCGAACCTCCAGTCTTAATTTTAGAGTCGAGTACTGTAAAATGGAGACGAGTCGTTATGAAACGCCTTAAAAGACTGAGTCTCTTTCATTGCTAGTTTGTATATACTTTTAGTATCAGTAGCGTTCCTTGTGAAAGAGTTCGTCCAGGGAATACTGCCACCTTAGCTATTTCGACCCCTCCTACGTAAAGTATCTAGGTCGAAATTGCCAAGTTTACAGGGGAGCCTTTTAAAGTTCTGACTTCATTGAAATAAACATAACACGTGACTTAAGCATGTCTCAGTTTTATTCGGCGGAGTTCGTTACTCACATAGAGTATCATAAAATCCTCTAGGACTACCGATATCTATATCGGTTAGATGATCTATTAGATGATCAGTCTATGTAAGTAACAAGCTTTGCCGAATAAAACGGAGAACTTTAAGTTTCCCCAGTAAACTTGACAACTTCGACATACGACACCTTACGTAGGAGGGGCCGATTTTTGCCGCCAAGCTGTAATGTGAGCATTACTGAATTCCGATTTTGAAGGGTGCTGGTGAAATTAGAGGCAGACTTGTTAAGTTATGTCTTAGGGTAACGGGCGCAGTTTTGTGAAACTGGCTTTGAAAAACACAGCGAACAAGGTAAATATTTGTTATAGGCAATATCCAACGTACCACAACGCATAGCATCGAAACATACCGGACGCGGCGGGCGAAGAGTCCTCGCCGACCAATCAGGGAACGCGGCTGGCGCGCGCTCAGGTCAGCCAGCCAATCACGTGCGGCCTCGCAGTCTGCTCACAGACCACGTGGTCCCGTCGGCCAATAGCGGACGACCGACGTCGCTATTGGACGAGGATATGTCCGCTGCTGGCCGAGTACGAATGATGATGGAAGAAGGTAAAGTTTTAAGAATATTCAGGGTTTCTTCAAGGTGTACTGTGTAAATATACCATTTTTTTTCTGGCTTGCAGCTTGTTATGAATATTCGTTTTAGAAAAAATCATGCCATTTGCAGCAATTCAATCATAGCAAAGATGTCTTCTTCTTTTTAATGATTGGGCGGTGGCCTTTTTTGGATTTTGTTCCATGATTTTTAATAATGCATCAGATTTTACTTTCGTACAACATAAAAATATTTAAATAGATCGCTCTAATCGGTGATAACTCTGTGCGGTAACAAATAAAAACGCTAGCGTAAATACATGTTCGGTGCAAAACGCAAGAGCGGGGGAGGGGATCGTCGGGGAGGGCGCTTGCACGTTTGAACTTACTACTTTACTATAAAATACAGATCTAAAAATTGTCAGATAGTTACAGTACAACGAAGTAATAAAGGTTTTAGGTAAATGTATTATGCTTTCTAAAAAGTTATGGAACAATAGTTACTTGTTATGCAAGGCTGGAAAGTTGTTGTTTGACACGAGTGCTTGTCTTGAAACCTGAGCTAGCGAAGGAGTCTAAGATTAGATAGATTTCTGAGCGTAGCGAGGGTTTCAAGCCACGAGACGCAGAACAACTTTGCTGCCGAGCGAAACACACAACTTTTCACCTCACTATAGCGAGGAAAATGGTAAATGAAAGAAAAACAGTTCAAATAAAACAAAATTAGTTATCGTTCTCAATTTAATGTCAACAATAATGAGAATATGATATACCAACCAATTTATATTACATAAATAATGTACGACAAATTGCGTACTTGATCGTGTCATTATGTTTTTTTTCATCGAAAGAAATAGTTAGGTGCACCACAGCCCATCGTCAAGTTCGAATTTCAAAAACCTTTTCCAAGCTAGCGTGGGAAAAACGCTTTAGCGCGCAGTAAGCGTAAGATATAAATAAAAAGTAAAAAAAAATAAAATATTATTTCATACGAGTTCCATAATTTGTTAGTAATAATAATAAGAAAAGTGCTTATAAATTAGTGTTAGTAGTTTTTTTTCTTTATGTAGCACTGCAAGTTTATTAGTATTTTTCAAATAACCCTGTGTAAAAATTATGGCGAACGTCGCCTATGTCCAATTTTCTACTGTCTAAGGCTGTTTTCTAATGTGTAATCACATGGCGCCGCTGCGGCAGCGTTTTTTGCGGGAATAGTTACCCGAACCGTGGCAGTGAGATGTCTTGCCGCACGAAATCGCAACATTGCGAATTCGCATCGTGCCGATTCGCAGTTTTGTGTTTGGACCCATACTCTTGCATTAGTAGAGAATTACTGGCGACACGTGAATGAAAGTGTGTATACATATGCAAGGGCGACTACAACTGCAGTGCCGCAGCGACGGCGGTACTGCTTTTGTTACGGTGCCGTGTGTAATTTGCCTAAGAACTAAATCACCTGAGTATGAGTACTTTTTGACAGCTGTCAAATTCCGATTTCTTTTTTCAAACTCGACTTGCAATGGTAATCTAAGAATCGGTCACGTATGATGTGACTCAGATGACGTCATACTGTGGCTCTAGTGCAAAAGGGGTACAAGTAAAAAAAGCCAACCTTACAAGGAAAAGCGAAAAACAGTTAACCCTTAATTTCAAATTAAGCTTTGTTTTTCGCGTTTCCTTGTTAAGTTGGGTTTTTCGACTTGTACCCCTTTTCACTTAAGCCACAGATTATGTATTGCCCACTCAACGTGTACGTCTCATTAAAATATATCCGTCTGTACACGCAGGTAGAGAGTGTATGAATCGACGCTCCGGCCCATACGACGACTCGCCGATCATCGACCTGGACGCGGATGACACGCCGGGATCAGGCACAGCCGGCGCCGGCGCAGTCGACAAGGATCTCAGTGCTAGTTGTCACGGGGACACTGTCAAACGAAATAGTACGTTCTTACTTGTTCATATTATTACGCATACCGCTACATCTGGACTGCGTCGGTGATGTTTTTTTGTAGCAGAAGAGCTCCTTGTGAAAGAGTTCGTCCTAAAAGTACAGCCAGCCTTAGAGGTGGAATATTTTCTTCAAATTTAAGTGAGACCTGTGGTTTCCAAAAAAAAAGAATCCTCAAAATCTGTTCACAAATTTAGTTAAGTTTAAATTTAGTTAGTTATCGCGTAACATTCATACAAAAAAAAAACACAATCGAATTGAAAACCTCCTCCTTTTTTTGAAGTCCATTAAAAAAAGGACAGGCGTATCGCTTACCTTCAGGTACACGACTTGAACGTCCCGTCATTGGGTATCATAACAGAATGTCTCAAAACTACCAACCTCATTAAGGCGAAAAGGTATAACCATCGAGTATAAAACCAGAAATAGAGACTTAATAAGGACTCCTTCCTGGTAACTCATCAGTGATACGTCACTTATAAATATCAAGTGTCGTTTGCGCTGAAATTACAAATTAGAAAGCTGAACTAGTACAGCGCCAACAATTGACCTGTGTGAACTATGTTCCAGAAATATCCTGTATTTATTGTAATAAAATCGAACCCGGAACCTTTCTATCCAGCACCCACATAGCAAATCGTTAGGTTACCGATGTCGTCAATGGGAGGATACTTCTAATGATGACTAAATATGGATATTTGTATTCGGGTGCATTCGGAATCCGAAAATTGCCGAGAGTTATATAGAAAATAGTTGTACTGTACATTTTATTCAGCTGGGATAATAATTATAAATTGAACTATTTTTTTTTATCTAAACAAGCTAACGTGTCGGGTTCAAACATCGATTATATAACCAGAAATAGAGACGAAATAAGGGCCATCCATCCCTGGCAACTCATCAGGCAAATGGGCCTTATATCACTTTTAAATATCAACTCTCGTTTGCGCTGAAGTCACAAATTCGAAAGCTGAAATAGTACAGCGCCAACAACTGACCTGTGTGTAGGTCTCCGTGTATTCCAAAAATATTCTGTATTATTGTAATAAAGATAATATCTCTAACAATGGCGTGCTGTTCCATTCGGTGGTGTGGGGAAGACAGCAACACATCTAATTACAAAACAAACGGAATCAAATTTCATCGGTAATTAAATATTAAATATGTAATTTTCGTCCATTATAGCAAAGCCCAAGTTAACTGGTCAATTTGAAGTGAAACAATTGACGACACCCGTCAATTGTTTCGAATTCGGGCTGGCCAATCGAAGCGCAGTTGTCACCGCAATGATATGGCAGAATAGTTTTCAAACAAATTAAATGACATTTCGTATCTATTTCTGGTCATATACTCGATGGATATAACTAACGGTGGCAGTATAGTACCTTACCCCTGTCCGTATAAGTGTGATACATAAATATATAAATAGTCCAGAATATCTGCGCGGTAACACCTAAAGCAGCGGACGGACGGGGCGAAGCTAATAGCGGTCTACCAAGGCGGATTTTCTCACTGCCGGTCTACCAGACTCACAAGACCGATCTACTGACAGCTAAGGGTGTCTTGGCCACGATGAAAGGAAGCTGGCGGAGATAAATTAGACTCAACTGTTGTTGAAAGACGGATTTTAATAATAAATTAATGGCTATTTATACAATTTTACATTTACACACATTAATACTAAACTGTCTCTAAAATATGTGTCCCGTCGGTGTAAAGTGCCGTTGAAGCATTATCTTGTACCCTGGTTTTGTGTCGGTCGCCTTGCTGAAGGGATTGTGCAAAGGTCATTTGAACACTCTTGGTCATTATTTTTTTGTTGGAAAGAGGGTAACTCAGTATTGGTCTCATTTAAATTTGGAGAAAATATTCCACCTCTAATGGTAGAAAACTAGGGGGTGAATTCAGTTTCGCGCACTTTCCGGTAACCGATTTCAATAAAACTTGGGGTTCGTTTTTTGGTACTCTATACTGAGATTATTATTTGTTCGGTATTAATTAGACACAATTTTAGTTTTGCCTCAAAAATACGCCGCGACTTTGTC
>NW_020653993.1:9767099-9781052 GCF_003589595.1 Hyposmocoma kahamanoa
CGAGACGTTGGTTTGTTTGAAAAAACAAAAACTTATATAATATATTATTTGGACAACATCACATAAGTTGCTCTGATCTCAAAGTAAGTAGCTAAAACACTTGTATTATGGAAATCGAAAACAACGACAGTACCACAAACACCCAGATCCGTGACAATATAGAAAAGTTAGTTTTCTATACTGACCCGGCCAGGGGTCGAACCCGGGACCTCGAGATGGCGACACCATGAAAACCAGTGTGCAAGCTACTCGACCATGGAGGCCGTCAAATCGAATATCTATATATAATATGCGATTTAGAGCCGAGAAAATAGTCTTATTTCCAATATGTAACAATCGCAAAAAGATAAGTGTTTCGAGAGTGAAACCATTAGTTATGGTTGACGCCGTTGTTTTGTTTGAAGCCATCAAGTATATAACCAGAAATAGAGACGAAATGTCTTTTAATTTGTTTGAAAACTATTCTGCCAAATCATTACGGTGACAACTGAGCTCGGATTGGCCAGCCCTAATTCGAAACAGTCGACGGGTGTCGTCTATTGTTTCACTTCAAATCGATCAGTTAACATTGAGCTTTGCTATAATGGAAGAAAATTATATATATAATTACCGATGAAATTTGATTCCGTTTGTTTTGTAATTAGATCTTTCTCACGCCATCCAATGAAACAGCACGCCATAGTTAGAGATATTATCTTTATTACAATACAGAATATTTTTGGAATATACGGAGACGTACACATAGGTAAGTTGTTGACGCTGTACTATTTCAGCTTTCTAATTTGTAATTTCAGTGCAAACGAGTTGACATTTACAAGTGATATAAGGCCCTTCGCCTGGTGAGTTACCCCCTGGCAACTCATCAGCAACGGACAATGGATAGCCCTTATGTCGTCTCTATTTCTGGTTATATACTCGATGTTTGAACCCGAGACGTTAGCTTATTTAAATCCAAAAAAGAAAATAGTTCAGTTTATAATTATTATCCCAGCTGAATAAAATGTACAGTACAACTATATTCTATATAACTCTCGGCAATCTTCGGATTCCGAATGCACCCGAATTCAAATATCCATATTTAGTCATCATTAGATGTATCATCCCATTGACGACATCGGTAACCTAATGATTTGCGATGTGGGTGTTATATAATTAATATAATTGAGAGAGAGATGGGTGTAAGACCAATGTGTGATATGAATTTCTGAGTGGACTCCTTAGTTTGAGACCAGGTAATTAGTGTTGTTGTAAATATAGTGGTTGTCTAACACATTTCTTGTGATGTTGTTTGTAGGTGGGTAAAAATACCTTCTTCTCATATAAAGCAATTAATTTAACCTGTATATTAAGGTATCAGATTGCTAATGTTTTTTTATTTTTAAATATGTTAAGCTAATTGAGGCTATCGGCGCGAAGGGGATTTTTTTTTGTATTATCAAGTGACGTTGTATTAACAAATCGTGCCCCTATTGGTAAGCTACACATCTGTCCATAACAGTTGCAGTGCCACTCAGATCTTTAAATCGCATTGCCACTCAGATCTTTAAATCGCAAAGGTCTTAGGGGCACTGCCACTGCGCCTGTCACCTTGAGATATAAGATGACAAGTCCCATGTGCCTGTAATTTCACCACATTTATTTTTATTGATATAACCCACATTTTATTTTCTACGACGTTACTTTAAATGATACTAACGTACACAATTATTTTATATTTCGATGCTATATTCATGTATTAAAAAAATATTTATGAAACTATTTTTCCGGATTTAAATCGCGTATATTTGTGTTTTCAAACAAACCGACGTTTCGGGTCTTTTACAGGTCCCATGGTCACGATTCACTAGTAGTCAAAAGGGCCCGAAACGTCGGTTTGTTTGAAAAAACAAATATACGCGATTTAAATCCGGAAAAATAGTTTCATTTCTTATGTGTAACAATCGCGAAAACCTAAGAACTCGATAAATATTTTCTCTGTCAGTTGAAAGGGTGTTTGTGACAAAAACTAAAAACCGAGATAATCATGTTTAAAGAAACGAAAGGTAACTTCGTACTTTATCCACCTAGGAAAAAATTAAAATAGTGACAGATCGGTCTTTTTTACTGATCATGGCAGTATCATACCAAATTTTTTGAAAAAATGTCACATGCTTAAAAACTCAAACAATTTTCAGGCGGCAGTTTTACACATGAAAATAGCATCCAAATATATAATAATCGTGTACTTTACTAATATTTTCAGTAATATCGTAAAAAAAATTAAATTAAATGTGAGTTACATCACTTTTGCGCTGGTAGCCTCAATTATCTCGAAACATAGATATTTACTATACTAAGTACATGAACAATTTACTTGCAAAAGAAATAAAAAAGCGAATTAAAAACAGCCCTAAACGCCAAAAAAGCAATTCGACAAGCGAGAGGTATCTGTACGTTATCTTCTTGTTTTAGGAGCCTCTTGCAATACATAGACGAAGAGTTAATGCTCAGGTAAAACCACGGGATACTGCATGTATATAATGGTATCTATGTGATAGCTTTGCCTGTATACGTACATGTTTTTTTTATTTGTACAATTTTGTGTAATACCAACGCCATAATATTTTCACAGTTGAATAACTAAAATTATAGAACGCGTGCAACTATTTGGCCGCTGAATTAAAGAGTTACTGTTAGGGAAGTAGTGGCCTCTGTGCGCATTCTCCCGATGCAAAGTCACGATGAGGTCGACCATGGACACCCATATGATGCACATTCACTCTCGTCTTGAAAGAACAATGCCCAAGTTCCATTCAGTCTTGGACCAGCTAAAAAAGTTGATGACCATCAATGTAGATACAGAGTTTCATTTATATTTCCATATAAATACAAATGAAACTCCGTGTCTGCATTGATGGTCATCAGCGCGGCGGGCGCGTGTTTCAGTGTGGTAGGGTTCATATAAACTCATACATTCCAAAAATTCCGGGCCCGGAACGCTTCCGTGGCCGCCTCTATGTGGCCAGAACATTAAGATGTTGCCCGTTTGCAAGCAGCTAGTGATTGCAGTCTATCATAGACATATATCTAGATAGACACCGCAAGTACAGCAATTTGCATGAAAACCAAGCGTGACACATTTTTTGTATCCACTATGACGTCACAAGAACTATTTAGGGAAACCTCCTTCCACTTTAAATCGATTGATTGATTAATCGATTCTAAATAGAATAATGTTTGTTCAAGTATTTGTTGATTACAAGTAGTCGTAATATTAAAAGTAGAAAAATACTAGAATGAGATAGTTAAGTCCTTTATTAAAACTTGTTTTTAAAAAATGTTGATTACTTAAAAAAATTAAGACTTTAATTTTAATAACAAAAAAGTTATAGAACGTTTATGTAATATTGCTAAGATCATAATAATTATCGTCTCTTTGTTTTCAAAAACGACCAGAATCGAGAACAGTGTTGCCTTACGTATACATCACTAAATGTTAAATTTGGCCAAAAAATTTACAAGCGGCCGTAACACGAAACCGAATACGTTATACAAAAGCGCGCTTGTTCGATATTCATGGCGTATTAACAAAAGATCAAAAATATATCGCACCAAGCAAAAGCCGCAACTAAGTGTCTGTAACTTACATTGGGCACGCGAAATACGTACACTTGCGGCGTCTATCTAGATATATGTCTGTGCTGTCGATAAATATTTTATCGATTATTGACTGCATGTTGGTCACGCTTATGCCAAACTTGTTTCATTCGATTCATCATCGGCCCATTATTCGTTCAACTGCTGGGCACAGGTTCCTTTGAATTGTCAATTTTTGTAAGTTCATACATACATACATACACTGCATTTAGAACTATGTTAATTGAATCTTGTGGATACAGTTGTATTTCTAGGTATAACGTTAGATGCTAAATTGCAATGGGGTCCCCATATAAGTAAGTTATCAAAACGGCTCGGCTCTGCAGTGTACGCGACTAGATTGGTTTACTTCAGTTACTTTCACAGTCTAATGACATACGGCATTTCGCTTTGGGGTAATGCCGCCGATATCAATAGAATCTTTGTCCTGCAGAAACGTGCAGTTAGGGCAATTTACAATCTGGGCCCCAAAGTATCTTTGAGAGCTAAGTTTAAAGAAATTAACATTCTTACACTAGCCTCACAGTACATTTATGAAAATGTAATTTATGTTAAAAGGAATACTAATTTCTTTATGAAAAATAGTGACAGACATAACATTAATACGAGGAATAGAAATAAACTAGCTTTTCTTTAGCGAAACAAAAACTTTATACTAAAGGTTTATTATACAATTTCTGCGTACTTGGATGACAAAAATCCGTGGTAGTAACCCGTTTAGCTCATGGAGGTAGTCTCGATCTCTGATGTTTCAAATAAAAAAAAAATATTGTGAATGTTATTTACAAAGAGCAACCCCTAGAGTTTCTTGCTCATTCTTCTCAGGGGAATCTGCCTTACGAATGAGCGGTAGAGTAGAGAGAATGCTTACCTATGAAATAAAGATTATTTTGAATTTGAATTTTGAATTTGATTGTCTACTAAAAATACAAAGACGAGAATTTAGAACAAAAATATTTTAATTGAATATAGGTAATCAAATCTTGTTAAAATGTATATGAATAAAATTTTTTTTCTATATTAGCCATTCTATACTACCAACTGTCAAAACAAGAATGGAGAAGGCAATAACGTAACTAATCATTAGAACGTCGTAACTCACACAATTCAGACATTTTTGGCAAAATTTTACTTTCTTTCACAATTTATCAATAAATATATCGACAACTACTACATGACTATTTAAAATTTTGTGATACTGGCAACCCTGCAAATGTCATTTTACTTCATCTTCAAAAAAGACATAGGTTCGTATAGTATTGGCACACATCAAAGAGATGTTAATCCGAGTGCGGCCTGGTCGTTGCAAGCGTGCTATAATCATTTATTAAAAACAAAAAGTATTTTGCGATCTTGTAGTTCTGGCATGTAGCATGTAAATGTTTAGTTTTTAAATTGTATTGCTTCACAGCTTTGGCGGATTAGAATGAAAAAATAGTCCTTCCGGGTCTTTAAAAAAGAAACAATAAATAAAAATTTAGTTTTAGTTATTGTTAATTAATATACATAATGTAAAATTAAAAATAACATTTTTTAAATCATTTGTTTCCCCACCGACGCACCACTTGTTATTAAAATTAACACCAAAATAATGGTTTCAAATCTGTTCTGAGCATTTGTCCAACTAAGCAATAAACATAACATAACTGCCTACGTGGCCTCCGGGGAACGGACTGCCACGCAAAGGTCCCAGGTTCGATTCCCGGGCCGGGAGAAATATTTGTATGGCCTACATTTATTTCTCTCGTGAGTTTGGGTGTAATTTGTGGTTGTCTATGTATGTGTCCATGGCACCCGCGACACAGGGTTTCCCTAGTGCGGGGCTATGTTGATTGTGAGCGTTATTATGATTATGATTATGATTAACATAGCATAATAAATCAACGAGACGTAGAGCTTCTTGTGAAAGAGTGTTGCCAAGGAAGTACTGCCACCATACCTGCTTTCAAGCAGTAACATGAGCATTACTGCGTTCTGGTTTTGAAGGGTAAATGTGCTGGTGAAATTACTGGCACAATGACTTAACCATTTTGGCGCAGTGGGGCCCCTCAGGTCTTCGTGATTTACTACCAGACGCAGAACTTGTCCTTCCTGTAACTTGACAAAAAAAGATTCTCAGTTTTATTCGACGCCTGTCTAAAATCTAGACATACCTACCATTTTCTAGTATTTCCACTTCACGTCATGTTGCATGGTAAACGATTTGTACTGTAGAATCAATAACTAAATCCACCAGTCAAGAAAAATACCGTTTTTTAGTCACAATTGGGTTATGGTTGCAACTGCAAAATAGCTACTTTCATGCAGTTGGGTTGAATTTCTTCTTGACGATTACAACTGCTAGTTGGCATGACAAGTGAAGTTCATCGAGAGGCGAAAACGCCGACTGCATTGCAATTTTTCAATTGCCGTGCAGGCATCGCGACACATATGTATACACCCTAATATGAAAAATATATGAAACCTGCTTAAGACCAGTTACGACAGGTAGATAAACAAATTAGTTTTGCAAATCTTCAAATCAGAATTGGAACCAATCAATGCTTGTATAAATAAACACCAAAAGTAACCCCTGAATCCAAATTTGTGTCTAACAGCACAAGAAATACAGCTTCATTTTAATCGCACTTTACGCAGCTTAATACCGCTACTACAGAATCTACCAAAAATAGTGATAATTATTATTTTTTAACAGGGCAACACTACCGCTAACAGCCGACGTGGCATCAATGTCGTTAGCTGGCAACGCAGGCCTCTCCCACCACGACCAACATTTAAATCAATGTATTCAACTTAAACAAAATTTCTTAAATAATTCAACGGCGAATATTTATCAGAATCTAGCATCAAATTTCCAAAACCCAATATCAACATCTCGGGTGTCAATAGACGATCCGCTATGTCGGAAAATAGACGATATCATGTACGTAGACCATCAAGAAAGCGACGTCATTGTCAATACACCACAGACAAGGAATAGTAATTGCGAGTGTGGTCTCTGCCCAAAACCAGAAACAAGGGAAAACAATACTTTAAGTGATTTACAGAGGTCTGTCGCGTCAAGGTGTTCATGTGACGCTTGTAATTCAAACGGCGATATCTTAAGTTACTACAGGAATTGTTCAAACCAAAACTCCGACTCAGGCATCGTATACTGTGATATATGTAAAAAACAGAAAATATCAGTGTCTAACTTTAGGGCTTTGCAAATCACGAACAGGTTAAGAATATCAGAAGATAAGCTAGAAAATGGACAGTCCGACGATGATCTATGTAGAAAGATAGACATGAGCTTGAAGATGGATGAAAAGTACGAGCATAGGAAAAAACATAATAGGCATAATTCTGACTCGGTTACAGCTGGAATAGATTTAAGTCAATTCTGTCAGTGCGAGTTTGAGGGTAGTAAACGAAAGACGTCGTCTGTTGATGAGATTTTCAAAATGGTGGATGAAAATGGTAGGGAAGGCAAAGAGAAGGTTGAGGAGGAAGAAAAAGTCAGTCAGAGACAACGAAGCTTGTCGGATAGTCAGAGGGATAAAGCCAAAGTTGAAAGTAAAGGTGAGTTATTTTGTTCTAATTCTGTTATCATAAATTTGTTAAAAATTGCGTGTACATTTTGCTACATATCAAAATTAATCCCATGTCATAGAAAAGTTGAAATTTCAAGTATACCAATGATGAAATCATCTAAATCATAGGTTCCTACACATTTTATCTCATTTGTCACGTGCTAGAAATCTCCTTGGCATTCAGATGACATCAGGGGTTGTAAACTTTTAAATAGTTTGTTAATGATGAAACATAAATTAAATTCTTTTTGTCCCCAAAAAATGTATTTTACCAAAAGTAATAATTAAATATTAAGCAGAGTCGTCGCTTTCAGGATTGTATCATTCGATGATATTGGGCTTAACGGATTTTTTGCCGTAGTGCCACCCGTGAGAAACTTCCAGAACAATAAATACAGTAGAAGTTTTTAGTTTACGTGACACGTGCCCCAAAATTTATCTCGCGTAAAACGTCGAAAATCGTAGAAAAACATCTTATTTAGCTTTTTTGGAGTGCAAAAACGAGTGGCCCTTGTAATATTATCTATGGTGTTTTTTCGTATATATAATAAAGTACAAATAATAAATTTTAATTTTTACCAGTAAACTTTATACCGCTGCAATATGGTCGCTTCTTTTTTGGAGAACTAAGTAAGCATCTCGTATTCGTCGTCGTTCAGCTATTAACCGCTAGAAGGCAGCACATTGATTGAAATTTCATTATAAAATCAAAAAGTCGTACCTTGCAATAATAGGTATTCATGGTATTGAACTTTCAACGATATGCCAACAGGGTAAAGTTTAAATTATATTAACAGTCCAGATTTTTTTTTAATTTGAAATTACGACCAATCATTATCAAGATTTCATAGTGTTACAAATTATAAATGTCTCAGTTTTGACGACAGCGCTTCTGATAGTATTCGATGTTAAACGCACTTTCATTGTTTTTTCTTCCGTGGAGAAACTTATGAATGTATGTTGCAAAAACATCATGATATTCAATAAAATAAATAGTTTTAAACTTGTGTATGCCACAGCAAACGACACGCCTCCGGTGCCGCCACGTCGAGGTCGCGGACGCAGAACGCACACGCCGCCACGGCCGGCGCCCAATGGGTTGCCACCCACGCCCAAGGTGCATATGGGCGCTTGTTTCTCCAAGGTATGTCTAATATCATCGAGTATATAACCAGAAATAGATACGAAATGAAATGTCATTTAACCTTCCAGTGGTCGTATAAAATGATAAAAATAAGTATTTTATCTATATAAATGAAAATAAAAACATTATTTACTTATTATTTTTTTAATTTGTACTTATTAATCAAACATCCTACAAAAATTCAAAATTTTAGTCATATGACACAAAACAACGTTAAAAATCAAGAAAATAACAAAACAAGATGTAATTTTCTATCTAAATCGTTAATAGGCTCATCATAATTATTACTAAGATCAACTTTTTTAAGAGTAGGTACAGGGTCAAGAGCACGTCAACCTTGATACTTATGACTTAAATTCAACTCTGTGCCACTTACGATAAGTACGGTCCAAGTACAAAGTGTCAAGCTTGACGTGCTCTTGACTGTACTACGATAACCTACTCCTTATCATCATATCAATGGTTTGACATCATCAAAATCTTCATCTTCTGTTTCCGCCTCCTCTGCAAGCCTTTCTGATTCATCGTAACTCATTGTCTACAACAAATAGTCTAATAATAAATAATTGAATATAATGTTACATAAAATAATGTAATTTTGTAATATACGTAGATAGATAGTTATACACTTTATTGCTCACTCACAAGAACAAAAACAGTACATAGATAGCAATTAATGTAATCAGAACGGGATACGCAGAGATATGTAGTGTGCCAATAGCAAAATTTGAATTGTATAGATAGATAACAATTAACATTAATTTCATTAAATAATATAGTACAAATAACATGAAATACTCATCCAGGTTTCAATTTCATTCCATGAATTTTTTGGAACACGACCGGTCGCGCGCGGAATCTGAGACCGCAAACATAAATAAAGACACATGTGCGCTTGCGACGAATGTCCCAGGACTACTAACGAGAAGTACCACATCTCCTTGAGGATATTATGGTCGCGCAACCATCTATAGTTTATAGTTTTTGTAAAATTACTAAAATAAGGTCACTGCGGTCCCTGAGATCGCGCGCGACCACTGGAAGGTTAGTGTGTTGAAAACTATTCTGCCAGATCATTACTGTGACAACTGCGCTCCGATTGGCCAGCCCGAAATCGAAACAATAGACGGGCATCATCAATAGGTCAATTGTTTCACTTCAAATGGACCAGTTAGCATGAGCTTTGCTTGAAAATTGCAAAATTACATATTTAATTACTGATGAAAGGAGGTCCGCCAAATCCCATACAAAATTACCCCAGGCCCGGCGCCAAAATAATGTAACTCAATTTTTAGAGTAAAAATAGCAAAAATATTATATAGTTTCGGTATTGCTAAATTCACATGCTAACATTGTCTTTTTGCCCGTTGAATTTTAATAGGGGCTCTTTGTAAAATTATATTTTTTAGAGAAACGTCGTCATTTTTAGTTCATTAATCTTGTAATTAGTCATTATGCCGTATAAGCATGTATGTACTGTAAACTATGAAATGTCTACGACGTTGCCGTAATGATCGTGTACACAAAATACAAACGTCTGCCATTTCACAAGAAAATCAAAAGTCCGGGAGGGTTAAACAAAGTAAAATAAAGATCAAGGTAAGGTATCGCACAGTTCACAGTACACAACACAACAAACGTTAGCGTAGGACTGCGCGTGAGCAGAGCACGCCAAAGCAAAGCGGGCGTCTGCGTGTTTCTCCCTCTAAACCATTATATGTGAGCGAGACAATAAGATGTATCCAGTTGTGCCCTCACGTCACAGGTGCGTTCATCCGTGCGTGTTCATCCTTTCTTTGCCGATTGCTTGAAGGTCATGCGGCCATTAAGTAAAGTCGCGTAAAGCGATAATATAACAATACAAATATACTTTTTTTTAATTATTTGTTTGAACGTATTTGTTGTTGTACCTTTATGCGAATGTTGATATATTTATCATTATATAATACAAACAAAAAGCTAAAACTAAAACATTTGACTTGATTCTTCTATTTATTTATGGGAAGTTTATACTATTATTTTTTCTAAATAAAAATATAACTGCAAATGAAATATGTTTATATAATATGATTGATATACATGCTTATATGCCATAATTATTTATTATAATGTTAATGAACTAAAAAGGACGACGCTTCTCTAATAAATAGAATTTTTCATAAAGCGCCTATGAAAATTCAACAGGCAAAAAAACTATGTTATCATGTGAATTTAGCAATACCGAAACTATATAATATTATTGCTATTTTTACTCTAAAAACTGAGTTACATTATTTTGGCGCCGGGCCTGGGGTCATTTTGGCGGATCTCCTTTGATTCCGTTTGTTTCGTAATTTTTTTTTTATAATAAATAACGCACACACTCAACATAGCCCCCGCACTAGGGAAACCCTGTGTCGCGAGTGCCATGAACAGACACATAGATAACCACAAATTACACCCAAACTCACGAGAGAAATAATTGTAGGCCATACAAATATTTCTCCCGGCCCGGGAATCGAACCTAGGACCTCTGCGTGGCAATCCGGCATGGTCACTGAGGCAGTTAATTAGATGTTTTGCTGTTTTTCTTTACACCACCGAATGGAACAGCACGCCATTGTTAGAGATATTAACTTTATTATAATAAATACAGAATATTTTTGGAATATACGGAGACGTACACACAGGTCAGTTGTTGGCGCTGTGCTATTTCGGCTTTCTTACTTGTGATTTCAGCGCAAACGAGAGTTGGTGTAAAAGTGATGTATCACTGATGAATTACCAGGAATGCATGGCCTTTATTTCCTCTCTATTTCTGGTTATATACTCGATGTCTAACATGCTTTATACATTAAGAGTTTTCAAAGAAATATGTACTTTATTTTATTAGATATAATGTTCTCTATAAATAATGTTGCATTTTGCAAAGGGTGAGCAGCCTCGTTTCCTGCATCTTTTTTTTGACATTTCGTTCATTACATTATAGGATACTTATCGGGGAGTGTGCGCAGGAACTTTTCGATTTAGTTCCACACTTACCGTTCATCCTTCGGTCGACTAGAAGGTCTGGTACACTCCATCCTTATGTCGTTGATATACCACCCATTAGCACTAAGCGCTTTGCTTCCTCCTTCCTGTTGCATACGGCATAGCAATGGAATACTTCCATTCTATCTGTCTTTCCCGAAAACTGCAATTTGGGCCTATTCAAGGCTAGAGTGAATAGGCATTTTTTATACAAACGCGTACCATCGTAGCATCAGGGGATATCGTAGCCAAGCGTGTCTATTATTTATTAAAAAATAAAAATAATTCGGTCTTTGGCAATGATTTGCGCCTCTTTTTGTAGAATTTAAATCGGAAAACTAACAAGACCAGAAGTCTTTCACGGTCCGTTGCTTCGTTCCGTGACTTAGTTATACGCATAGCGTCTGGCACGGTTTGCTAGAAGACGTCGGTTCGAATACTGCCGGATCGAAGGAAGTTTTTTAAGTGTTCGATCTTTGTATTAATACATACATAAGCTCACGCCCTAGTCCCACAGGTGGGGTAGGCAGAGACCACGGAACGTCACTTTGCTCTATCCTGACACAACTCTCCAGCCTCACATACATCAACTAACTTTTTCAAACAACTTCTTTTATTCGTGTCACTTCGGATCTCAGCCTTTTTTGTATTAATAATTATAAATAAATGTATTTTCTTGTGTTGTACTAATTATCTTTATGTATCAAAACTGCACAGCATTGTATGTCAATTACCACTGTGTTTTCCTAACGCTATCATACATTTTTACGCAGGTGTTCAATGGATGTCCGCTACGGATAAATTGCACTGCTTCATGGATACATCCGGATACTAGAGATCAACATATACTTATTGGTAAGGATACATATTAAAAAAATAGTAAATTAATAAGGAACGCGCCTTTACGCCACTAGTTATAATAATACAAAAAATGATAATGACGACATTCGTTATATCTAGGTGCTGAAGAAGGAATATACACGTTAAATCTGAACGAGCTACATGAAACGGCGATGGACCAGCTGTGTCCGAGGCGGACGATATGGTTGCACGTTATCAAAGACGTGCTCATGTCACTCTCAGGTTTGTTGCATACCACTTTCAGAATAGGCATAAGAATAAATCGATTGCATAGTTGTTGTCTTTTTTAAAGGCGCAGTAAAATGATATTTCGGTGCCCTTCTTTCTCAAACTCTTATCTTAAAGCACAATTTTACTAAAATGCATAAAGTGGGTTGTATCGACTGTGAGCTGGCAACCGTTACTATTTAAATTTCTAAAGATTTCACTTTATTATACCATTTTATACTATTTCATACTCCGCAGCGTTGCAAGAAATTCCATTGTTTTTAATAACATGTGTACTTGGAACTTGATGCAACGGGCTGAATAGCATGTGTAATAAAAATAATTAAAAACGATATTTTTATTTAATAAATCAGCCCCGTAGCATGGCTACGCATGACAGACGCGACACGCGCGGTAAAATTGAAATAAGCGCGCGCTATTGACTATCTAAATTAGATCTGGTTGAGACAGCCAATAGCGCGCGCTTATTTCAATTTTATCGCGCGTGACGCGACTATCGTGCGTAGCCATGCTACGGGGGCAGATGCTAAATAAATGACGCAAACAAGGTTTTTCTTCATCCTGTAAAGGTGTCAAAATTGAGATAATACTGGTTGCTAGTTCACAGTCGATATACAAATTTTGCAGGCTGATTTCATAACACATTTCCTTCATATTCACAAATTGGCTTTTTCCTGTTCTTAAAGTAATGCATTGAAATTAAACCCCTTGATAAGAAATTTAAAACAAATAGAAAGTTTTGCCATCTCCTGAATAATAACTCTTTATAAGATACGAGTTTGAGAAAGTAAGGCATTGATTTATAATGTTGCCAGTTTCATTTAAATGCTTATGAACAGGTCACAGGCATTATTTGTGATCGGCGAATGCCCCTTAAGCTAAAGGGGAAAATTTGCAAGACCGTGATTAGACCTGTCATGTTGTATGGATCAGAATGTTGGGCGATGAAAAGGGAGGATGAACGAACTGTGCACGTTGTCGCGAATGTTGCACTAGAGCATAAAATCCTATTTTATGCAGCTTATACCCAGCTAAATACGAACTTTAAGAGCATGGGAAGTGAAAAATTAATTAAAAATAATGATCCTGTTAACAGTCTACCACTTGCAACATTATTTCATCTTTATCATTATCAAAATGGAGTCATAATAATGATAGCTAATAAATATACACAATTTTAATGAATGAAAATTGTACTCATTTTTTCGCCTAATGCTCAAACAAAATTATTACACAATATAAAATATTAAATTTGACCAACTTCTGCTGTCCCGATTTTTTCTTCCAATACAACAAAATGATCCTTATATGAAACTAAGCCTATTAGTATTAAAAAAAAACATATTGTTATGAAAAAACATTTTATTAAATTTGACCAAAATCTGCTATTCCGATTTTTTCTTCCAATACAATAAAATGATCCTTATATGAAACTAATTGGCATTGAAAAAAACATATTGTTTTGAAAAAACATTTTATTAAATTTGACCAACATCTGCTGTC
>NW_020653993.1:9781062-9841302 GCF_003589595.1 Hyposmocoma kahamanoa
AAAAAAAACATATTGTTATGGAAAAATATTTTATTAAATTTGACCAACATCTGCTGTCCCGATCTTTTCTTCCAGTACAAGAAGTTGTCGTTACAGTTCAGCACTAAAAATATAGCTTTTGTTAATTTTTATGGAAAACTCACGTTTGACTAAAAAATTGAATGTGCCAAAATTGTTTTTACAAAAAAAGACGTAATGGTTCCTAAGACAGTATTCCTGTATCTCCTATAGTTTCTGATGTCCCCATACTACCCAGTAAAAAAACACTGTGTATTGAGCCTAAGGCCGTTTCCAGACTTGTCGGTGTGGTATTGGTACGCTCGGTATACGCAGTACCGAAAGCTTACCGAGCGTTTATATTTCCGATCCCTTCCCGCTCCTGTCCAAACCGCGCCAATCAGAAAGCGCACATTGAAATATAGGCGCTCGGTAGGCTTTTGGTACTGCGTATATCGAGCATACCGCTACCGCACCGACAAATCTGGATACGGCCTAAGGACCCACTTCCATCTTTTTTCATCCCCCTGTTATTTTAAACGTATATCTTGATATTATTACGACCTTTTACTCTTGTGTATTGTGACTAATTCACCTTATAAATGCAGGTAAAACTCCGTCGTTATATCGGCACGAACTACTCGCTCTACTAGGCGGAGCTCGCGGTGGCCGATCGCTACGTGTCCTACCGCCACGGCTGCTGCCTAGAAGATTTGCCCTCACCACGCGTGTACCGGATACAAGAGGTAAGGCATACAAATTGGAGGCGGTTTTTTTTTTCAGTAAGAACGCTGGAAGGTTTCCTTAGTTAGTCCAAAATAGTCTACCAAGCGTTTTTCACCATGTTTTACAATAGAATAGAGTAGGATATGTCATTTACTGCAACCATGGTGTATACAGTTGTTGCAAATAAATAATAGTATCACATGGAACATGGCAAGGTATAGCCAGTTGTACTTAAATCAAGTTTGTATTATAATAACGCGTAATAATATTTAGTGTCAGAATTCATGCAGGATAGTGCTGCAATATTATTATGAGCACAGCCCAGGAATTCTGCTTGCGACTGTATTTTTGAGCACATTCAATCCGAGTATCTTTAAGGTGCGACTGAATAGGGATCGTCTGGGCGAGCTCGTTCCATTGTAGACCCTATCTTTGCTTCACGGCTAGGTAGTGGTCAATAGAAAGTCCATTTACTTTAAAAAAGTCAATATCAAAAAATGCTAAATAAAAACGCCTTTTTAAAGGCACGCTTTCTGAAAATTACTATTAGAATTCGTTGTCAAAATTGCATTCCATTATTAGAAGAAAAGCACCGAAAATCGATTTGACAGAGTCTTTACGAGATATCTGGCAAAATGGTTTAAATCACATTCTGTTAAAACCCATGAAACCATATAAAATATTTTTGGGAACAGTTTATATAGACAGCAAACAAGCATACGGCCCGCCTGATGAAAAGCGGTCGTCGTCGCCTATGAACGCCTGCAACACCAGGTCACGAACGCGTTGCCAACCCTTTACGACCCTTCTCAAACCCGTTTTAAAAGACTCCATGTTGTATTCCTGCGGGAAAACCCCGACAGGGAGTTCATTCCACTTTGGACACACACAATTGGCCACTGTACAAGCGACAGAACAAGCATAGGGAGGCAAAGTCTCTCCTCCAAGACAGTGGTTCAATATCGTCGGTAAGCACAGGATCGTCAACAATTCTCATAACACGTCTTTGAACCGGGTCAAAGAGCCCAATGCTGGCGTCCAGGAGCTCCCGCTCAAAGATGGCAGCAGCTGTATTCCTTGTGGGGACGGACTTGTGACTTATAAAGTAGCAGTCTCTGTTCCGAAGTGGGATACCGCTTAGCCCTGTTGAGCACACCAAGCTTTTTGGACGCCAGGTTTACTTTGCCATCTAAGTGACTACTGGAATTGAACGTCACAAGAGATGTCGACACCAAGGATCCCGATGCACTCCGAGATATTTAATGGCTTGTTCTGAAGGTCTGCAGCAAATGGAGTCTTTTTAGTGGCGAACGCGCGAACTTGTGTCTTGGTGGGGTTAAATTGGACTAAGTATAGTCGTCCCCAATCAGAAATCAATCAGGAATCAATCAACCTCCAAGACTATAATACTAACATCATGAACAACAACTTTTGTTCCATGACTTTTTATAATTAATCAGATTTTACTTTCGTACAAAATTACAAAGACGTAAATTTGATGAATCGTTGTAAAGTCCTAGTAACGCCATCTAGTGGTTTGTAGGATTCAAATTTAGCGTGTCAGGATTATAGCTAAAGGTTCAATAGTGCATGCCTACTGTTTGGTAATTTTCCAAAAAATTGCGAATAGTGGAAACGTTTCCGAAAAATTTTCTAAAAAAATTGAAAAAAAGTTGGAAAAATATAAGTCGAAAGCTCATGTTGTGTTTTTCGTTGAGAAATATCTTTTGAAATTTTATTTAATATGAATTATGTAATAAAATTGTATAGCTAAAAGCAAGCGAGATTTAAAATGATTGGACAACAGCAAAAAAGAGAAACATAGGTAAAAAAATCTTTATAATGGCTCAGTCGTTTTCGTTCAGTTTCTTCAACTTTTCATAAAATATATTAACAGTATTCGGAAAAAATGTAGATTTTTCTGAAAAATTAGATTTTTTCAAAATGGAATTTTTTTCAAAACCCGGCACTATGTATGCCCAACACAATTGGAGAAGGAAAAAATAGTGTTTATGTAATTGATTTGTACACAGGTTGCATCCGCTGCGCCGTGGCCCGTAACCCGTACAACGGGTATAAGTACCTGTGCGGCGCTACCCCAGCGGGGCTGTTTCTCATGCAGTGGTATGACCCGTTACACAAGTTCATGCTGTTGAAGGTAACATTATAAAAGCTACTTTAATAATGTTGTATTTAGTACTATTGCTATTATTGAAACTGATATGTAGTATGTGCTTTTGTAACCCAGCAGTTAGCAATGTGGGCGCTGAATGAACAGGTTAGGGGGTTCTACTCCCGGTAGGAACAGTATGGGCGACGTGACGTTCTAAGATGAGGGGATGTAAGGGGGCACACACCATCACAGCTCTTATTGTCAACCTCACCTGCACGCGGTACATCCTGCAGTAACCGACGAGGCTCTGGCGACCGGTAGTAGGCGGTATAGCCCTTCCCCACATTGGCGCTGTCAAATCTGCTGGCTACCGATGGGCAGCAGCGTCGGTAGTACAAAGGCAGCGCCCTGCGATCTCCAACCCGCATGCCCAGCGTGGAGATTATGGGCAATAACCCCCTTCATGGACGGCACAACCAATCGAAGGCTCCCAGTTCCCGGTCGCCCCGCTATTCCTGGTCACGGTAGCGGCCATGGTCCGGCGGGGTAGGGGGTGCTAAGAATCCCCGGGCTACCGCAGGCTACCAAAAACAACTGACCCTGGCTACGTTTAACGGACGAACTCTTAGGCTTGACGAACACCTTGCACAGTTGGAAGTGGAACTGGAGAACATTAGATGGCATGTTCTGGGGCTGTGTGAAGTCCGAAGAGAGGGAGAGGACACCATAACCCTAGACTCGGGCCATCTACTGTACTTCCGCGAGGGTGATCAAACATTCCAAGGTGGTATAGGATTCCTCGTCAACAGAGTCCTCTCTAACAACGTTGAAGAGATCTCCAGTGTGTCGAACAGGGTAGCGTACCTGATCCTTCGGCTATCAAAAAGGTATAGCCTGAAGATCATTCAGGCCTACGCACCGACCTGAATGTGTCGACATTCGGATGACGATGTAGAAGATATGTACGAGGACATATCGAAAGCCTTACACAACACCACCAAGGCTCACTTCAACGTTGTTATGGGGGACTTTAACGCTAAAGTGGGATTCCCAAATCTTGACGAGTCTCGAGTCGGCCCGCATGGTTATGGAGTAAGGAATCACAGGGGGCAAACGCTAGTCAACTTCCTCGAGCACGAGGGACTCTTCTTGATGAATTCGTTCTTCAAGAAGAAGCCTCAAAGGAAGTGGACTTGGCGAAGCCCCGACGCTGTGACTAAAAATGAGATCGATTTCATCCTGACGGACAAGAGACACATATTCAGAGATGTCTCAGTGATCAACAGGTTTAGCACCGGATCTGATCACCGACTTGTACGAGGCTCTCTGAATATCGATGTCAAACTTGAAAGAAGCCGCTTGATGAAGTCCACGCTCCGTCCTAATCCACTCCAGATCATGGCGGGCTCCGAGAAGTTCCATGAACTTCTCGAAGCGAGATTCGTCGAGCTGAAACCCACCGAGGACGTTGACGAGGCCCTACAAAGCGTGGTTGGGACGCTGAGAAGCGAGGGCATCAAATTCTGTCAATTGCAGCGTACGGGAAAGAAGTCTAAACTCTCGGATGAGACTCTGCGACTTATGACGAAAAGACGCGATGACATCCAGGCCACTTCGTCAGAGAGGTCATACCTAAACAAGCAGATTGCGAAGATGGTACGGCGTGACCTTCGGAGTTCCAATACACGCCTCATTGAGGAGGCGATAGAGCGAAACCGAGGGTCCAAAGTATTCACTCAGCAGCTTGGAAGGAGCCACCTGACGAAGCTTACAACGCACGATGGCCTAACCGTTACGTCAAAGCCGCAGATACTCGCCGAGATAGAGGACTTCTATGGCCGTTTGTACGCTGTAAATGCTCCTCGGGTCCAGCGTGACAATCACGATTTGAGAGCCACCTTGACGCGCCACTATACCGACGACCTGCCAGAAATCAGTCAAGACGAGATCGTGTTGGCTCTAAAACAGCTTAAAAATGGAAAAGCCCCCGGTGAAGACGGAGTTACTTCGGAGCTTTTGAAGTCTGGAGGAGTTCCTATTATCCAGGAACTTCAGAAGCTCTTTAACTTGGTCATTCACTGCGGGAGAACTCCACGGGCGTGGAACAGGAGTATTGTAGTTCTCTTCTTTAAAAAGGGAGATAAAACTCTACTGAAAAACTACCGACCCATCTCACTCCTGAGTCACGTCTACAAGCTGTTTTCTAGAGTCATCACGAATCGCCTCGCAAGAAGACTCGACGAGTTTCAGCCACCGGAACAGGCCGGGTTTCGGGGAGGATATGGCACCATAGACCACATACACACAGTGAGGCAGATTATACAGAAGTCCGAAGAGTATAATCGGCCCTTGTGTTTAGCTTTCGTGGACTATGAGAAGGCCTTTGACTCTGTCGAAACCTGGGCTGTCCTGGAATCCTTACAGCGGTGCCAAGTGGACTATCGTTATATACAAGTGTTGAGATGTCTTTACGATGCTGCTACCATGAGTGTCCAAGTACAGGACCAGCAGTCTGAACCTATCCAATTACGCAGAGGGGTGAGACAGGGGGATGTCATATCCCCGAAACTGTTCACCGCTGCATTGGAGGATATGTTTAAGACGCTGGACTGGAAAAGGATGGGCATTAACATAAACGGCGAGTACATCTCACACTTGCGATTTGCAGATGACATAGTCCTAATGGCAGAATCGCTGGAGGAACTGGATCAGATGCTGAACAGCCTAGCATCCGCCTCGCGGCGGATTGGTCTCGGCATGAACTTTGATAAAACCAAAGTCATGATCAATGACCACATTGATCCGAGACCCATCTGCGTCGATGGCCACCTTCTTGAAGTTGTTTCCGAATACACTTACCTCGGGCAGATTCTGCAGTTAGGTAGAAATAACTTCGAGAAGGAGGCCAGGAGGAGGATTCAGCTTGGCTGGGCAGCGTTTGGGAAGCTACGTCGAGTCTTTTCGTCGCCCATCCCGCAGAGCTTGAAAACAAAGGTTTTCAACCAGTGCGTCCTACCAGTTCTAACGTACGGAGCTGAGTCGTGGACACTCACGATACGGCTAGTCCACCAGTTTAAAGTCGCTCAGCGAGCTATGGAACGAGCTATGCTCGGAGTTTCTCTGAAAGATAAACTCCGTAATGAGGTTATCAGACAGAGAACCAAAGTGATCGACATAGCTCTTCGGATAAGCAAGCTGAAGTGGCAGTGGGCTGGACATATCTGCCGAAGAACCGACAACCGCTGGGGTAAACGAGTTCTTGAGTGGAGACCACGACTTGGCAAACGTAGTGTGGGACGCCCTCCAGCCAGATGGAGTGACGATCTGCGGAAGATTGCTGGCAGGAAATGGATGCGTCAAGCCGAGAACAGGGCGAAATGGCGTGCATTAGGGGAGGCCTATGTCCAGCAGTGGACTGCAATAGGCTGATGATGACGTTCTAAGATATAAGCCGTAATTCGAAATGAATTTCCTTGCTCTGGTCCTTATAGGAGAAAAAAATATTTTAGTTCTTTTCAACCCCAATTCACCCAAAGCTGAGTGTAGAGAGATTTTCCAATGCACGCCGTTTCTTCCGGTCTTATGCCTTGTTCATCCAATTTTTTCCCCCTCCACTTTCAACTCATCGCAGCGGCTGCCTACTGACGCTTCTGTACCTTTCGCTAGGTCTCCATTCAACCACCCTTTTACCCCATCTGTGGTTGTGTAGCATGGTGTGGCTGGTATTTTTTTTTATTAAATTATTTTTCAAAAAGTATACATTGTACAGAAGTCTATCTCCCGCCAAACTGGAAACACTTTGTTGGCGAGCACGCTCTTAGACAATTATAGATGTACTATAATTATCTAAGAACTAGGTACCTGGCAGTGAGAAGGTACTTCTCCTGTAAGTCAGACTTACTTATTAAACAAAACAACATTAACAATTACAATAATATATAAGAAATGCAAGTTCATCCTTACAACAGCAAAATAATTTTTCAAACTTTTTTTTTCAAATAGGAATTTCATTGAATACCACCTTTTTTATTTTAAATTTTATAATGTGCTTACTAAATGTAGGACTTTTCTTAAGAACCCGCATAAGATTCGTTCTTCTCCGTATCTTTGTCTACGTGAATCGATTCTGCAGAGAGATACCCAACATAACCCATTGACTGAGAGAATAAATTGCTCGAATATCCGACGTTTGGGGTTGATAGATATATTGGTATCCTTAAAAACTTCAGTACGAAACACTTTATAAGGAAGTTTAAGTATAGATAAATGGTGTGGTTGTCCACGACGTCAGTGGTCTAAAGATTTGCATCGTGTTCATTCAATTGGTTCTGGTCCGGTTGTTCTGATACTAACATTACAGAGAATACCCTAGTTTGACAACAGGTGTGGTTATCTGTCCCGAAAGTGAAATCAGTTATAGTATTGATTATAATTGGATGTCCAAAAAGTAAACACAGGGCATAGTATAACCGAGCAAAAAATACAATGCGACTGTGAACTGGCAATCGGTTCTATCTCAATTTTGACAACTTAACAGGATGAAGAAAAAATTATTTGTGTCATCTGGTTTATTAAATAAAAACACGTAGTTTTTAAATATTTTTATTAGACGTGTATGTATGTACACTACATATTTTTATTTAATAAGCCAGGTGCTATATAAATGATTTCTTTCTTCATCCTGTAAAGTTGTCAAAATTGAGATAGTACCGGTTGCCAGTTCACAGTCGAGTGATTGGTACAGGCCTACCACTTAGCTGAGTCAGTTCCTGAGGTAGGTGCGCGGTGCGGGAGGAGTGGCTGAGGTAGTTTCAAGTTGCAAGATTTTCCTGACGATATTCAATAGCAAGTTGATTTAAAAAAGTATTTTTTATCTCATTATAGCCATGGTCGGTAATGAGAAGAAAAAAGGCCCTAGTGTTTTATTTGGGGCATTACAGGCATAGTATTTATGTGCAATTGTGATGAAATTGATCTTTTAATTTAAGGTACTTTTATAATAAGGTATAGTCGTATATCTCGTTCATTGTAAACCCTTAACCTAAACCCAAAGCTATAAACTCTTATTCAAAAAACTTAAAATATCGTCCCTTCCTTCCTTATATTATATTCGAGATATGTGTTTTTATCAAAAAACATGTTATTTATTTACTTCAAAAATGTTCCTTTTTTTAACCCGATATGCCTATCGTTTGGCCCGACATATACACACTACTACATGTTTTCAAAGGAATGGCTATAACATGTGCGTAAAATTATATAATGTTTTACCTGACGATATAAAAATGTAACCTACGTCTAGATTTAAAAAAATACTATTTGAATTGCGTAACAAATTGTTTTTATAATGTAAATGAGTTCTTGACATTGAAATTTTGAAGCCTGCGACCCTCTATACATTTATTGCTTTGACATGCGTTCCTCTTTTTTATTAATTACATCATAATTTTTCTTTAATTATGTTATTTAATGAACAAGATTTAATTTTATAATGTAATACGATATGATTTTAATTATATAAGTAATATGACTATGTGTAATAAATGCGAACTGTATTTACGATGTATGCTTACAAGTAAATATATCTCTATCTCTTTCTATCTGTATTTGCAGAACATCGAGTGCACCCTTCCGTCGCCCCTGCTGGCGTTTGAGCTGATCATCACCCCAGAGCTGGAGTACCCGCTGTTGTGCGTCGGTGCCACGAGGAAGCCGCTAAGGCTCAACCTTATTAATATGAACTCAGGTATTAATTTAACTGCCTCCGTGGCCAAACGTTTACCATGCTGACTGCCACGCAGAGGTCCCAGGTTCAATTCCCGGGCCGGGAGAAATATTTGTATGGCCTACATTTCTCTCGTGAATTTCGGTGTAATTTGTAGTTGTCTATGGGTGTGTTTAACTAATGCGGGGCTATGTTGAGTGTGTGCGTTATTATTATTATAATCTTGTATAAACCCACTCTACAAATGACATGTTAAATGCACGGAAGCGATTGACGTTAAAATTTTGGATAATTCAAATTCAAATATCTTTATTTTGGAATGGTATTCATCCATGAGTTGCTATGCTAATGCATTGGGCAAAGTAGAACAAAGGGGGAACGTTCCCATCGGAACCAATTTTGTACATATGATTTAAAAAGCCTACTTTTATTTTCTTTCTAGTATTTAAGCTTTTATTGTACCGTACCTGTATGTTTCTTGATTCAATTAATAAATAATACTTCCTCATGGTACTAACTCATGTTAGTACTACAAATAACATTTTTTTCTAAAACTAATATGCAATCGGGACCAGCGCTTATAAAAAGAACCCTGGACCCTATTTGCAATTTACTCAAAAAGCTGTTGCCGCTGCCACAAACTTTATTTATTTATTCATGGCAAACCAACAGCTTCTTACATTTAATAAAAACAGTAGAATAAACATAAACGCAATTACAGGTTTCCACCTTATAGCTTGAGACAAATCATACACGAGCCTTAACAAACGAACAATAAACAGTATTTCTTAACAACATGCACTTACATAAATATAACAATCCAATACCTGCGCTAATCATAAATTACTCAATAAAATTAAATATAATGTTTGTGAGTTTACGCTTTAGCGCATCAACATTACAATTGAATATATCAACATCCAGGTCATGGTGATTCAGCACACTTTCCAAGCTCTTGCTAGCTCTAAACTATTTTGTTTATAGTTAGTCCTCGTTAAGGGAACTGCAATTGGGTGTGCACCAGAGAAGCCGCTCTTTTTCGCATAATAATAAGCCATCTTAACTATGGCGAACATCCTCGATGCACTGCAAAAACGTGGCAGCTGCAGAAGCGTCCTGAATATATTATTGTACAAAATTCGTAGGGAGCTATGAGATTTTAAGGTGTAGTTGACCCAAAGGCTGCAAGTATAAAAAGACTGGCAATATGCTTTGAATAGGACAATCTTTACATCGTCACTACACCTCGTGAACCTACCGGGTCAACATAATTCTAGTTTTATTTTTTAAAAGTAATTAGTGTCGTGTTACTCATTAGGCATTGAGTATGTAACCAGAAATAGAGACGAAATTCTCGTTTGCGTTGACACCACAAATTAGAAAGCTGAAATAGTACAGCGCCAACAACTGACCTGTGTGTCTCCGTATATTCCAAAAATGTGCATTATTGCAGTAAAGATAATATCTCTAACAATTGCGTGCTGGTCCATTCGGAGGTGTGGGAAAAACAGCAAAACATCTAATTACAAAACAAACGGAATTATATTTCATCATTAATTAAATATTAAATATGTAATTTTGCAATTTTCGTCCAATATAGCAAAGCTCAAGTTAAACTGGACGTGAAACAATTGGCGACACTCGTCAATTGTTTACAATTCGGGCTGGCCAATTAGAGTGCAGTTGTCACCGTAACGATTTGGCAGAAAAGTTTTCAAACAAATTAATTGACATTTCGTCTCTGTTTCTGGTTATATACTCGATGTCATTAGGTAACGTACTTTGGATAACAGTTGAAAGGTTTTTTATTTCTTATATTAACGATTAGGTGAAAGCAGGGTTGACCGCACTGGGCGCTCCAACGGACTCTCTACGGAGAGCCCACGTGGATGCGCGTAGAGTGTTGCGGCGGAACCTACCAATAGATCCGCCGCGGGGGCTGGGAGAGCATCCTCTGAACTTTACAATTGAGGGGCTGTTGTCCTGGCCTCATAGCCCCTGGGTAGCGGACTCGGAGGAGTTTGCTGCCCTGCATGGAGGGGCCCGAGATAATATATAATATAATATAATAATATATATATAATAAATAATAATAAATAACGCACACACTCAACATAGCCCCGCACTAGGGAAACCCTGTGTCGCGGGTGCCATGGACACACATATAGACAACCACAAATAACACCCAAACTCACGAGAGAAATAATTGTAGGCCATACAAATATTTCTCCCGGCCCGGGAATCGAACCTGGGACCTCTGCGTGGCAGTCCGGCATGGTAACCGTTCGGCCACGGAGGCAGTTTGATTGAGTTTGAGATGGAAGGCTCGTCTGGTGTTCGGCGAGCTTTACATTTGGAGTCGGGGGACCGTTGTGTCTCCTTTCTCGGGGAGGGGCTGCGCAGGGCGCGGTTAGCCGCTGGTTGAGGCGCGGACGAGCGACAGCGTACCCATGCCTCTACCTGCAGCGGAGAGGAGGAACACCCCGGGGGTTTGGTGCGGTCGGGTTGTTCCCCTTCAGGGATCAGCCCAGTTCCACATAACCCCGGCTCTGCCCCCGCAGGGGTATCTGTAAGCAGATTCCCTCGGGTGATAGAAAAGAAGCTCGACCGCACTGCATAATGCGTTCGCGACCCTGCGCAGGCGCCACGTGGTTCACGAGCGACGAGCTGGAGGCGCGCGCGCTGGTGGGCGCGGGCAGCTCCAACACCGTGCTGCCGCAGCGCGAGCGCCTGCACACGCTGCGCGCCGTGCACCAGCTCAACAAGGACGCGGTGAGTGGCGGACGAAGCCAGCCTCCTCGAATTACTCTAGGTCACTAGACTAATTCGAGGAGGCTGGTCATTTGACATCACAAAAAAGTTCTTCTAATTACTAGTCATTTTTTGCTGAGATTGAAGACCGTTTGCTTTTAAATTTGCAGGTCCTCGTCTGCCACGAGAACATAATCGACATAATCCCAGTGCTGCCTCCTTCCCTCGACGGCACTCGTTGGCGCGGGGAAGGAGAGGAGAAACGGAGAGGGAAGCTGCTCACTAGAATACAATTCGACTTCAATATCGATAGTATATGTGAGTGAAAAGCCTTTAATTACGGATAGATGTTAGATAAAAATGTGATACAAAGATGGAATCCGACTAGACGTCAACCAGCGTTTGTTGCCTCAACGTGGCTACCCACGGTGTTTTGTGGTTTATTAGTATTATTGATACGGTGTTGTCATGACGTCGCCTCAATGTGTAAGCAGTGGCGAGGCGTCCATATAACTCGTTTCCCACCGGCTTGCCTAAAATGTACCAACTTTTAGTTGTAATTCACTAAATTTTATGTATTGAATAACTTAAAAATAGTGGTGGAAGCCAAGCCTGCGCCTACTCCCCCGATAATGGAAATGGGAAGGCGGAATTTAATCGTGTAATTCCATCGCACACTCTCCGTGATATATCTTGTAAAATACCGATAAGCAGGCAACTTTTCGGCGGGGTTCAAGGCTCTGCAGCTTCGTCTCTACTAATTCCGAGTCACCACATAAGCGTCTTGCCACGCTTGTAAATTTAATCCAAGGTTTAAAATGGATTGAAACGAAGTATAACAAGAAAATCATGATTATTTTTTTCAGTGTGCCTGGCAGACTCAGTGTTGGCGTTCCACCGCCACGGAGTGCAGGGCAGGTCGCTACGCAGCAATGACGTCACGCAGGAGATCAGCGACCCAACGCGCACGTATCGACTGCTAGGACACGACAAGTTAGTATAAGAATAATAAGAATAAGAATACTTTATTACGTAAGCACTGAGACAGACATGATCTTAAAATTAAAATACAATATTATAAACTTTAAACTAAAATAAGGTACTTACAACAAAAGTTAAAACATAATTATAATGATAAATCTGTAATAGATTTCTCATAGATGGCGCTACGACTAAAAAGTCGTTGAAAGACCAAGTACAAAGACACGACGCAAGCACAGAAAAATTCGTGAGGTCCGTTGGTTCGTTCCGTGGCTTAGTTGGTATAGAGTCTGGCACGGTATGCAAGAAGACGTCGGTTCGAATCCGACCGGATCGAAGGAATTTTTTCTGAGTGTTTTTTCTGAGTGTTCGATCTTTGTATTAATAATTATAATTATAATGATTAAAACAAAATAAAAAATGTAATAATAAATGCGTGTCGCGGCACACACAAACGGGATTTGCTCAGCCATTAGCTACAGGCTGATAGATTTTCAGCCTGCACCGCTGGTTTTCAGCAAACCCGATGTGAGTGAAGCACGAACTCGAGCGCAAACAAAACAAATACATGCATAACATGTGCGTGAAACTTGGTATATACTAAAATATAATACGAATACATATATACATAAAACAGCGTAAGTGTAAACTAATTTCGTTACTTAATTAATAGATATATACATGTGTTATATGAAGATGTAATTAATATTGTGTGCAGTAAGTAATAAATAATGTGTGAGAAAGAAATAAACATTTCGAACCTTTCATGTTAATTGAAGACGTCGATCGTTCGTCGTCTTTCATCTATTTACTGCTAGATAGCAGCACATTGAAGATATTCTCAATATAATGTCGATAAGAAAACAAAAATAAATGAACAAAATGTAACTAGCAATAAAAGGTATTGAACTTTAAAGGTAATAATAATAGTAATTAAAGGTATTTAACTTGGCGTACTGTTGAAAAGTCTATACTGACTGTTATTTAAATTAAATAACAGTCAGTATAGACTTTCCGACTATATTTAACTGACTTCAAAAATAGAATACCTTCTCAATTCGACTGTTTTTTTGTTTATATGTCGACCCCTCCTACGTAAAGTATCGTATGTCGAAATTGCCAAGTTTACAGGGGAGCGTTTTAAAGTAGATCATCATAGATCATCAAACCGATATCTAGGATTGTATAATACTCTATTTGAGTACGAGCTTTGCCGAATAAAACTGAGAAAGGCTAAAGTCACGTGTTATGCTTATTTCAGTGAATTCAGAACGTTAATACGCTCCCCTGTAAACATGGCAATTTCGACATACGACACTTTACGTAGGAGGGGTCGATCTTACGCAATTGTTCCGACATTTGTGAACAAATTTCGTTTATTTTTTTTGTTGGAAAGAGGATACCTCAATAATAATAAATACCATTCAAATTTGAAGAAAATGTTCAATCTCTAAGGGCCGCAAGCTGCGTCCTTAATCCCGGTCGACCGGGCCATTGTCGAGGAGTAATGCCTTTCCCATTTAAAAATTCATAAGTAACTGTCAAAAAAGAATACTATAATAAATTATTCAGTATTAATAAATTAGAATTTTATTAATACAAAGATCGAACATTTAGAAAAAATTCCTTCGATCCGGCTGGATTAGAACCAACGTCTTCAAGCAAACCGTGGCAAACGCTATGCCAACTAAGCCACCTAACTAAGCCAACTAACGAACAACCTTAGATCTTAGACCTTTGTTTTTGGTTTTTAACGACATTTTGCCGCAGCGCCATTTGTGAGAAATCTATTTATCACAGATGGCGATACGGCAAAAAAGTCGTTAAAAACTAAAAATAACGATCTGCAATAAGCACATAGAAAAATTCGTTAGGTCCGCTTGCTTTGTTTTGGTTTGCCGTTTGGTTTGGTGTTCTAAGTGTTCGATGTTTGTATTAATAATTATAACAAATTATTGGAGTAATTTCACCATCGAGTATATAACCAGATATAGAGACGAAATGTCATTTAATTTGTTTGAAAACTATTCTGCCCTATCATTACGGTGACAACTGCGCCTCGATTGGCCAACCCGAATTCGAAACAATTGACGGGTGTCGTCAATTGTTTCACTTCAAATCGACCACTTAACATTAGCTTTGCTATAATGGACGAAAATTGCAAAATTACATATTTAATTACCGATGAAATTTGATTCCGTTTGTTTTATAATTATTAAAAAAAAATTAGATGTTTGCTGTTTTCCCCACACCACCGACTCGAACAGCACGCCATTGTTAGAGATATTATCTTTATTACAATAAACACGGAATATTTTTGGAATATACGAAGACGTGCACACAGGTCAGCTGTTGGAGCTGTCTTTTTTTTTTTTTTTTTTATACATGACAGGCAAATGACTCCACTCCACCTGATGTTAAGTGGAAAGTGGTATCCAAACGCGAAGGAACCTAGTGCAGCGATGAACCCTCACTGCACTAGCCACCTCCACCCTGCCTGCCTACAATATGCCTCTTCACGCCTCGTTTGAAGGACCCCATATCATAAGAGGGAGGGAAGACATGTGCCGGAAGGGAGTTCCATTTGTCAACCGTGCGGCAGAGAAAGGAGCCACCAAACCTTTTAGTACGCGATGGAATTCGGCAGGTAGTGAAACGGTGACTACGAAGGCCAGCACGCGTGCTTCTGAGCAGGAACGGGGAAGGGGGGATGAGGTTGAACAGCTCTTCTATATTTCAGTGCAAACGAGAGTTGATATTTATAAGTGATGTATCACTGATGAGTGAACAGGAATGTATGGCCAATATTTCGTCTCTATTCTGGTTATATCTCGATGAGTTTCACAAAAGTAATTTAATGTCACGGTAGTCAAACATTGTGACATTCTAATTATGAATATAAAGATCGAAACTCACAGAAAACTTTCGTCGACCCGGTGGGCCTTGAACCCACGGCCATGCTGCATTGTAGCATTGCTCTCACCATCTGAGCCACGGGTCCAGTTACCGAGTCGTCGAAATTCTCTTATGTGTTTTTATTATAGGTCTTTGTACTGATTGTCGGCATTCGTCGCCGCTAGTGACATCTAGTGAGAGATATTTGAATAACCTTCTCACCATATTTCACAAAAGTCTCAATAAATACATCGCGTCATTGAATAAACTTAAAAAAATGTTATATTAAACGAAATGAAATATTTATTCGCAACATACCAAGCCAGCCAATTGAAGATAATAATGTCATAAAATTAAAATTATTTCATTTGTCAAATAAGCAATGTCAAATAAAATTAAATAAAAATGCCAATAAATAACAACAGCAATAAAATCGTAAAATTAATAATATCAGAGCAATAATATCAGCAGACAAATGCACGGTAGGCCATCGAGGCAGTCCTCTGATCATATATGCGCTTTAGACGGTGTAAAGATCATACAAATCGATTCACCTTTGCACATACTGAATCAACCTGTGGTTTTCATGTCAGTTGGGAGTCCAATACTATGCCGAGAAAATTTCTGGATGACAATTTGCACAATTTCGTGTTCATGACAACTTACAGAATTTATTTATTAATTAATCAAATATTATTACAGAGTGGTGGTTCTAGAATCGCATATACTCCAGAGCAACACCCTCTCCGGTGAAGACGGCAACGACCTTTACATCTTAGCTGGACACGAGGCTTCATACTAAGGAACCCAGCCAATAACTCTCTGGTAAACATAGGGTACCAAAAACGAGCATTTGCCACGCTTGGTATGCAGGTATAATGTTGCAAAGTACTAGAGGTATAGGCCCTGTCTCCTGAATTTACATCTTAGCCGCCTTCTATGACAGGGAGGATATAGTGTGGTTTCTTTTCATAACTGCGAACCAGTGTAACTAGAATGTAAACTGAGAGATAGTTTTGAAAATGGTCACACTGTCTAGGCACTGAATACTATCACGTTCGGTGGACTTAGCGAAGCTCACAATGTTTTTAATGGTATGTCAACCGTACAACGGATGTTTTAAAGAGGTACATAGAAAGTGTATGGTCGGCAAAAATGTGAAGTAAGAATTGATTCTACAAACTCTGCGAAATATACACCAATAATTAATTGAATGTAAGAGATTCTTATAAGAAATTACTATTTTAAAACAAGTTACGGTCAATAATTCGAATAATAATAATTATAACGTAGATGTTTATTCCATTATTATAAAGTATTTTCGAAAACGGTGGTAGCCGAGTAGGAGATTGGTTGGTTCGAAACTTGTGACAGCATATACGGCCAATGGTAAAAAAAAACACAGTAATGAAATCTGCACAATAATAAAGGATAACAAATATTACAGGCCTATCGGTTAAGAGTCTATACTACTTCAAATGGTTTTAGTTAATTCCGCGTGACACTGAAAGTGTTGAATCAATCTCTTTGGAAAAAATATATAGTAAAATTTAGGATATATACTGATTAGTATACAGGGTGAAAACACGATTTCTTTCCACGATAGAAATAGAAACACAAACTTACTTCGAAATTTTACAAGAAAACCCCTGTATTCAATACGTACTTTACATATTACATTACCAATGATTTCCTTTATATCAACTGAACTAAATACAATACGTATAGTATATGGTATACATTTTCGAAATGGTTTTAATTTCGTTTGTAAAAAAATAAATTCTAAAGCCAGTGTCCCTGTCACTCGACCCAAGCAAAATGAACCGTATTAGAACGGCAAAAAATTTAATTTGAACTGAGGTTAGTATCGACTTTTAAGCGGTGGGCCTAAAGCTTTTGAGTTATGGAAATCGGAAACAACGACGGTACGACGAACACCCAGACCCGATACAATATAGAAAAGTTAATTTCTACAGTGACCCTTTTGAATCGAACAAGGGACCTCAGAGATGGCGACACCATGGGAACTGGTGTGCAAGCCACTCGTCAACGGAGGTCGTCAAAAATCACCACGAGATTTCACAACACTTTCATGACCTCGGCGGTCCAATGTGTTCCAGTCTTGTTAAGACTAATTTCAGTTAATTTATTTCAGTGAATTCAGAATTTCAAAACGCTCCCCTGTAAACTTGGCAATTTCGACAATTTAGGAAACAAACTTTTCTGAATTTCTTCTTATACGATGTCACAGTGACGGAACGAACAAATCATGCATATTTTTTTCTATTTAATACGGATATTTGACCGTTTGGCACTTAACCGGGTTTTGGTTAATGGACGGCAGAATTGCTATTGTAATTTACTTGTTATCCTGCTCTTCAATCGCGAGTCGATGGCACGATGATGATGTAGTCTATTTGACACAAAAAGTACATTTAATTTGGATATTTACTAAATTGCTGATTAAACGAGATAAAAATTATGATATGTATAGTAATAATTCCAATATTTTTTTTATAATATCAAGTGACGGGACGAGCAATTCGTGTACCTGGTGGTAAAGCTACACGCCTGTCCAAAGCAGTTGCAATGCCATTCAGAGCTTTAAATCGCTAAGATTTAAGGCGCATTGTCGCTGAGCCTGAATCTTTGAGATATTTGACATATCTGTAATTTCACCAGCAGCTCACATCACTGCTCGACGACAATAATAAGTACGGCGACAATAATTCCCTGGAAGAAGTAAATTTTGGAGGTCTGCTCTCGTTTTTGGACTGACATCCGTCTGAAATAATCACTGTCAAATAACTAATTTAAATTAATTTATTCATAAAACAGATTACAATGGTCAAAGTTGGTTAGTAACAAGAGAATTCTTATATACTCCCGGACACGTATTTCTAGCCATCTCGCATTTTTGTCGTAAAGGGCTAGAACACAAAAATAGTGTTGTCATCGAAGAAAAAGTTTTCTCCCGGTTTTACTAATCCAAATTCCAAACAAGGTAAGCTCTTGTTTGGAATTTGGAATTAAATCATCGTGGGGAAAGTTAGTCATTATTCACGACACTCGAGGCTTCTCTCTCTCGAGACAAGTGAAAATGACAAATCCGCACGTGTATCAAACGACGTTTTTTAATACATTTGCGAAAAAACTACATTGAAAGTAAAATAAAACAGTATATTTTAGTGGCACAGCGCGCAGCGGTCTCGCGTAACACTCACCTCCGGTCATTGTTAATACTCAATCAGCCATCTTTATGGAAAATAATTTGGTATTTTTAAATGTAACCCGTTGTTTTATAAAACACCTGTGCAATTTAAACAAATACGATGTTTGTTAGTAAATATAAGTTTTAATGACGAATGACTTACGTCACAAAGCACATAAGTATAAATAAATATACAACCTTTTTAGTTCTATGTTTAACTTTAAGACTTGAAACAACAGTAAATTAAAAAAAAATGGAAAATTAAAAAGCACTAGTGCGAAAAATCCAACTTAAGACACGATTTGTAGTACGAAAAATACCACGCTTAGAGTAACTGTATTATAAAAAGACGTTTAGTATACTAGTTTCAAAATTGCAGTGTTTTTGATCAATCAAACATTGTTAAAGCTTAGGGCACTTAATTCTGAAAATGCGTAGTGGCTCTAACCATGTGTCCGGAATTGTATCTTAGTTACTGTACCTACCTACGTCTAAATAAATTAGTGCCTGAACAACAAGAAAAGTTACTTCCTGTTGATCAGCACTTGGGCAAAATGGCGCATCTATGGAGAGTCATACCTTGCCTGCCTGCTGGCCTGCAGCCTGCAGAGCATCGAGGCATCTTTTTGCGCATTATTGCATAAAAGTCATCAGTTCTAAATAGGGCAAACATGCCCGAGGCGCTGCAGACCCACGGTACCTCCATCAGCATCCCGAAGACTCGAAGGAGGCTGGCCCAGAGGCTACACGTGTGGAAGACTTGCCAGGATGTTTTAAATAATATTACTTTAACTTGCTTACTACAACGTGCAAATCGTCGGGCCAACATGTTGCACCTAACTGCCAGCACCCTTCTTTCCCTTTCGATGTCCAAATGGTCCCTAAAGTTATACTCGTATTTAATAGATTTTTCATAGATGGCGCTACGGCTAAAAAGTTGTTGAAAAACAAATGCAAAAATCCGACAACAAGCACTTAGAAAAATTCGTGAGGTCCGCTGGTTCGTTCAGTGGCTTAGTTGGTATAGCGTTCGGCACAGTTAGCTAAGAGACGTCGTTTATAACAAACTAGTGGAGTAATTTCACAAAAAATAATTGAACATCAATTCAATACAAATTTAAGTGATAACACTATTAAATACTATTATATTTAATACTCGATCAAGTTAAAATACAATGACAAGTATGAAACTTCATTCGCATCATGCGTTTTTTAATTTCGTCGAGTAGGTATTACTTATTTGACAGTAATTGTTTATCGAGAACGAGAGTATTGGGCCTGGTGTGAGTGTTCTGAGTAACGCCTGGTACAGGTAACTGATGTGATTGGTTGTGTACCACAATAACCCCGTAAACAGTAGGGTATTAACATGTTTTCAAAATGCTACGATTGCTGCAGACTGCATTACGATGTTTTGCTTGATTTTTAAACCAAATATCATAGATAATTTAGACTGAACTTATACTCCGTCCAACCATTTATAATTCATTTTTTTTCTTCTTTCCATAAAGGAAAAGGCAAAAGTTTTACACCATACAGCCAAGTCTTGGTGCATTATTCTTTTTTTGGTACATGAAGTTGAATTATATTTCTGTAAATATGGCCGCCACAAAGAGGATAGGCAATTTGAGGCGGCGGATAGGCAATTTGAGGCGGCGGATAGGCAATTTGAGGCGGCGTGCTTGGATTGACTCGGGATTCCTTAGAACGGGCCGATACGGGTGTTTTAGTTCGAAATTCGTATAATTTCGCGTTTTAATCTTCGATTAAGGCACAATAGCACTATCCTATTCCACTTTAAACTAGATTTCACAAAATAATTGAAAGTCAAAATAAAAACGACACTTTTCCCTCCAAAAGGTTCAGAGCGAATCCCAACCATTTATAATTAACTTTTGACGGCTCGAATTCTAATCAATTAGTGATGTCCTAATGCGTTACCGATTCGATTTTTTTATAACAATCGATTTTATTTATGAAGAAGTTTAAATCGTGAATGTGAGCGGTTTTAAAAAAGAAGATATTGTCTGATTGGGATCGTGACGATGCATTTGACAATTTGTGTACTCAAAAATGAATAAATTAATGTTAATGTGGATTCAAGCGATGATTCTCGTTCATATGGAAAAAAATCCGACGATTTATTATAATAATAAACAATAAAAATTTATTATTATTTATTTCATTTCATTATAATTTACTAGGCAGGTACCAAAATATATCAACAGTTACAGAATCTGTTAGCTCGATAAATATCGGAGCTAAAGAGCACGTCGTTGCACTAAAATTAAAAATAAAAGAGTCCAGGGGGCCTACTATGAGCTTATAACCAGCCAGCCAAATTCCATGCAATTCACTTGGCGTGCTAAAACTGGATTGCTGTAATTAACCTACATAAAGTTGAACGGGAATGGCATGACAGGATGATGAATTTTACTTTTTAAACGTGAATTATTGTCGCTGGCAGGCATCTAACAAGAGCGAGATGAAACTACATACTAAATCATATTAAAGAAATAGACACGATGTACTATCCTGGGAGCGTTCACGTATTATTGACCGATTGTATTCAAAATGAGAATAATTATATTTTTTTTACTAATTATACTTATTACGTTCTTTTGTAATATCGGCAACTTTTCATTCATACTTTACAATTTGTCGTACGACAAAATTACATGTCATCTTTAGTCATAATCATTGAAATTATTAAGGAGAGTTTGTGATTTGATAACATAATTGGAACGTATCTTGTATTCGTACATTTTCATTGATTGCATTATAGTCAAATTTGGCACTATTTGAAAGCTATTTTACGATTTTCGGTCAATAAAATTATTAAAATTGCTATAACATTCATGCCAATAATTTATCAACAATACTTTAAAGATTGGAAACTCAAACTAACATTTTCAAAAAACGCGTAATAGTTACTTAATAGTATTTATTTATTGACAATTGGCTATATAGCATAAAAAGATAACAAATAATATGAAACTAAAAATACAATAAAACTTAAACGAAATTTCTTAAAAATGTAACAAAATGTGAACGGATTTCGAATGGGAAACGTAAACTGCATGGACAGTGAATTGTTTTTCTGAGGTTTATGAATTTGACAGGCAATCCAACTTACAGGCCTAAATAGAATTGCTCTAAGAGCTCATAGTAGGCCCCCAGGCAGTTATAGCATTTTTTCTTCTATGGTTGGTATGTCAATAATTTAATTTTACTGCCTCTGTGGCCGAACGGTTACCATGCCTTACTTACTACTTACTTACTTACGATGACTGCCACGCAGAGGTTTCAGGTTCGATTTCCGGGCAGAAATATTTGTATGGCCTACATTTATTTCCCTCGTGAGTTTGGGTGTAATTTGTGATTGTCTACGTGTGTGTCCATGGCACCCGCGACACAAGGTTTCCTTAGTGTGGGGCTGTGTTGAGTGTGTGCGTCATTATTATTATTATTTTTAATAATTACGAAACTTCAGAGGCATGCATATGTCAAAAGTTATATAAATGATTGGACGGAGTATAATTCGAATTTACTCAATTGTGAGAGTCTAAACACGGGCCTTCTGCATGGCAGGTAAGCATTCTCCTAACTGGGCTATCACTCTTACACTTCAAAATCGAGAGAATAAAAATAGTATATATATTCCAAAGTTAATTACGAGCTCTCAACATGTTTCACCTATTTGAGACATGTTGCATAAACATATTATTGCTAATTTCAGAGCGATGCTTTCGATATCGTTACACAATAGAACTTAATTCCACAAGTCAGATAATGCGGCGTGTTATAAACATCAAAACAAACATTTATATCACAACATAGAATTTGATATCCTGATTCCAATTATATTTTTTCCAAGACGGAGTACAATGACACTTGTAATGTTGCCATTTAAAAGTAAAATTTTTAATAGTCATGTAGTTGTCAACAGTTTTATCGATAAATTGTGAAAGGAGATATAATTTTGCAGAAACGCAAAAGGATTGACGTCTTATTGATTAATTACTATGCTTTATCGCTTTCTTTTTTATTGTATGATTACTAACTATAGTACCGGCACGCACTTTGTCCGCTCATCAAGTTTCGTATTCATTCATAATTACGTTGAAGGAGCTAATTGCTGTCCATTGTTGTCAATAGTGACGTGCAATAAAATTTATGGAATATATAATTTTACGACACAACTCGGTATTTGTTTTTCGAAATTCGAAATTTAAAAAAAACTAATGCGATCGTCACTTATGGGATCGCTGGCCAGCACAACTTCCACCTCCGGCAAACTCGCGTCAAAGCTCAATGTAAAACAAAACAGTTTCGCATTGACGATAATATTCAAGTAAACATTTTTATTTTCGTTTTATTAAAACTTTTTAATCACCTACCCCTTGCAATACTAGTTATAATTCTAATAACTTCTAGATGCGACTCTCATTTGATTACTTTTTATATTATATTATACTATTTATATAATTTTTTTTCGATATTCTATTCTATTTTTAAGTTTCTGGCTTCTCTTATAGATTTTTAGATGTTTAATTAATTGACATTGCTCTTATTTTTTTCACTATTGTAAACTGTCAAAACGGCCATCATAGCACGTCTGTACTGTAAGCGACGGGACGAACAAGTCGTGCGCCTAGTGGCAAGTCCAGGCCAGTTACAGTGCCACTCAGAGCTTGACAAGTTCCATGTGCCTGCCGTTCCACCAGCATTTTCGCTCCACAAAACCGAAATGCATTAATGCTCACCAGACATGGGCAGTGGGTGAAAACCCTATCAACCGGGTTTTAAACGGGTTTTTTCCCAAAGCACCGGATTTTAATCCATTTCTGCGCAAAACGTGGTTAGAAATGGCGAATACGGTATTTGGTATAATTCCATACTTATTACAAATTTCGATGTAAAAATAATTTTTTAGAAAAAGAGGCATCTTCTTACTGTACCTGCCTTGCAAACCTGTGGATTCTCACTACGAAGAATGCACATTACTATTCGACATTTACGAAAATCGATTGAATATCTATTTTTTGTACTCGATTGTTTTCAATGCGTTTTTCAAGCGAACCAATTCAATAGAAAGGCAAATCGAATCGTCTAAATCAGAAAGCAATAAACATTTTGTAATAATATTGTTGCGAACCGGTCTTATACCCGCTCGGCACGAGACGTGAGGGAGGACGACACAGCTAGCGTGACGTCACGGCGAATGGCAGCGCCGCAGCGGCACTCGCCTAGTCGACAGCCACCAGGGCGACCGTCGACCCCCATACATTTATTTATATAGACCAAATCCATGTACAATTGAGACCGCGATTATTTTATTTATTTATTTGTATTCAGGTTATAAAGACACTCTTAAATACATAACCTTATAGACTAACATACATAATAATACAATAAAACACTCATATAACATATACTCTCTGCTAGACCGTCAGGGTGTATACCAGTTATTATACCAGTCCTATTGTTAATACATTTCACTTTTATTTCACGTCTGTTAGGGCCCTAACAAATATCATTATATTTGCACGAAACGCGATTAAAAACAAATATTTAGTAGTAAATAGTTTTGCCCTCGATTTTGGGCGTTAATGAGTATTAACCCAATTTAAACCCTGCATTAACAAAGCGCAGGTTAAAACCTATGATGATGTGAGCATCAGCACATTACTGCTTGGCGGCCGAAACAGGTATGGTGACAGTAGTTTCCTACTATTACTACTATCTTAGTTTTCCAATAAGTCTACTTTTATTACACAGTTTTTAAGGTTTTTATCAATCTTTGTTTATGTTCAAATGAAACAAGTTCAGCCATTTATTGCGTAAACTTAACCAATACTTCGTCTATAGTCGATAGAATATTCATCGACAGCAATCATTAGTTGCTTGTAAGCTGGCAACTCTTTTATACGTAGAACTTTCACTTTGCTCCGTTTTGGAAAAAATGTAAATTACGTTCATTCGAGCTCAAGGAACATGAACGGAAACTAATAAGGAAATTTGATGGCGGATAGAGCCAAGATGCTTTCCCTGAACACTTTGTCGAGTTTCCAGAAATCGAACAGCCTGATTGTGGTACTTACGTGTCCCTTGCCACGCTATCATAAACGTTGCTCTGATATTAGTGTCAAATTTTAAAAACTTATGATCCCCACTGCCATTGTAGCCTCCATTCCAAAAAAAAAACGAAGAGCAATAATTATTATACAGCGAATGATTTAATGAGATTTTTAATAATTAAAAGTAATTTAAAATCTAGCCTTTCCACAATTTTAATGTCATGAATTCTTTTTTAGCAATATAGTAATAATTTAACTTCGCTGTAATTTGTTGGAAGGACATTTTCCAAATGACATTCTAGAAATGGCATTTGCAAAATGACGTGAGAATGGGATTGGCCAAATGACGTACTGAAAATGGCATTTGCAAAATGATATTCCATCACTAAATTCACCGGTCAAATTCTGAGTGATAAACGCGTGTCTTCCTTAACTTGACGCTGGCGAATACGTCGATTGTATCGATGGAGCTATAACATTTTAAAAAAGAAGAAAATGGCATTACAAAATGACATTCTGAAAATGGTTTTTACGAAATGACGTTTTGCAAATGGCATTATGAAAATGGTATTTGTGCTCAACAACATGATGTGAATATATTCGGCGAATGACATTTTAATTAACACGACATTTTGTTAGCGTTATTTTGCAAGTGGCATTCTGTTCCAAAAACGAATAGCCGCTGCCATTCGGACTGTTTTAAAAGAAATTTTCTGTCAGATTATGTAGTTTATGAAATTACTATTCAGATAGTTATGTAAACTTTGCATTATAATGATACTGTGATCTTAAATGCTTACGTTATTGAACTTAACAGATTGTTTAAATAAATACATTAATGAGACATGTTAATACTAAAGTCACTATAGGATTATATTAAGTTCGGTGTCTATGTTATATCACATAACTGTTTTCTATCGCCCATTTAGCGACTAAATTTCAAATGTAATTATTTTCCCGGACTAAATCGCGTATGTTTGTTTTTTTTTTCAAATAAATCCACGTTTCCGGTTCCTTACAGGTATCAAGGCTACAGCAGGCTGAAACATTGGTTTGTTTGCAAAAATCAAACCTACGGTGAAAGTCAGATTTAACTGCAAAAAAATGTGAGAATTACTTAACAAAGATATTTTTACACAAAAACAGAGACACATCATTGTTCAATATAGGGCGCAATGCTTGTTATAGTATAACTAGCTAGTATCCGCGACTTCGTCTGTCTAAGTACTTGGAGTAGTCAACTGTATTATACAATTATTTTTTTTTAGTTTTATTGGTTTTCCATACACACTTCTAGCCCCTGTTTCACCGACTTAAAGGTTCGTTTTTGTAACAAAAAGCAGTTTATGTCCTTCTCCTAGATCCCGTCTATCTCTATACCAAAATTGGTTCTGTGGTTTAGGTGTGAATTTTTTGCAAATGTAAGTTGAGTCATTGTTTCATCAGACGAGCAAAATATACGCAATTTAGATCCGAAGAAAATGTGTAATTTTTAACGTGCAGCTATCACGAAAATCCAAGAATTCGTAAACAAATTAATTCGAAAATGCAATTAAAATTAAAACCTGCCCAATCTAGAAATAAATTTCCGAACAAGATCTAAGTTTATTGGTTTAACACTGTTGCATCTCTTTTAATTCTTATTCAACTGTTAAATCAGGTTTTAATCTAGTAACAAAGACTTTATACTTATTAATACAAAGATGGAATTCGAAGAAAAAAATCCTTCGATCAGACAGGACTCAAATCTGCGTCCGTATGCCAAATTAGCGCATCCGCTCTACCAACTGACGTACAAACAGAGTCGGCAGATCTTACGAATTGTCTGTGTTAGTTACAGTTATTTTCGGCTTTTGTTTGTCATACCTAAGGCGCCAGGCAAGCGTGTGTCTTGTGTTGGACATGAGCAACCGGCAACTACAAGCGAACATTCTATTTTGGTACTATTATATGAATAATATGAAATCGACAGTCGCCGGTTGAAAACGGAATGTTTGCTTCTATAGTGTGAATCATAATTAGATGTCCAAAATGTGAACAAAGAAATGTCATTGTCAAAGTGTGAATGCAGATGAGCTAAACCTTCTATATTTAACGGAATTGGAAAAGAAGGTAATAGTCATTTTCAAAAATTTTACAAAATATAACAGTAAACTAAAACTTTAATATACAATAATTTTTTAAAAATGCACTACGGAGATAAGAAAACATTCCGAGTTCGAGAAATGAAGCACGAATGACATCTATGACAATGAAAAATGTTTTTGATCCCAGTAACGATAGCTTTTATTATAATTATTGTATTAAACGAAATTAAGTGAAATTATATATTGCAAAATGAAACTTGTACTAAGTTTTATCGGATTAGAGCTTCAAATGAGGTCTGAACGTTACAAATAAGAAACTAACATTAAAATGTATTTTTTTCCTCGGTTATCCCATTGTTTACATTTATTATTATTCATACTATAATTGCCGGTTGCTTATATCCAACACAAGACACACTCTTGCACGGCGCCTAAGGATTTTTGTTTAGTGTTCGATCTTTGTATTAATAATAATTATAAAAAAGTTGTGTGGTAATTACACAAAAAAAATATTCAATAAAAAGAAATTTTACAACCAATACTTTTTTAGTGTTCAATTTGTTATATGATTTTTTTTAAATTTCATCTTAAAGTGGCTGTAGTATATAATCAATTGAAAATATTGTAAAAATGCATAACGCATTTTAGTTATAGACTAAAAAAAGAACTTATTTATTAATATTATAATATTAATCCAACCAAATAATTGTGATTATTATTAAGAATTTGGTTGTACCAAACGAGAATGGGTAAAAAAAAAATACTATAAAAAGACAATTTTCTCAATACGTTCTATGAATAAAATAGTATATATGTTGCGGTAAATATCTTGGTTATGTACGTATATGTATTTGTAGACATAATAGTTTGTAAAACTGGCATTCCCATTGTAAATGAGACCGTGTTGTTGGCAATTTAGCGTCAAAAATGACAGTTTACATTCAGATATACTCAAGATAGTTATTGTAACTTATACACTTTCGCTTGTGTAATTTTTTGTAAATAAATTAATAATTACAAATATTCCAATTAGTTGTAGTCAATTGTATATTATCACTAGCTGTAGATTTATTGTAATGTATTTAATTTTTTTTAATGATTATCTTCGGATAGTTTACAGTTTGAACTGGTGTTTCTTATATTTGTATATTAAATTGCATTTCTTAATTTAGCCCATCAAATAACAAATATTTTCATTTTAGTAGATGATTCTTTTTTATTGGAAAGGACATTTTTCAATAGTGATCCCATTGAAATTTGAATAAAATATTGCAACTTTGAGGGTGGCAAATTAGGGGATGAAACTTATTTATTGGATTTCACCCACTTTCCGTTAACCAATTTCAATAAAACTTGACCAATAGATGTAATTCCACAAACTTTTGATGTCAAAACTCGGGATGTTTGCAGAAAGTTTTTTTCTGTTATTTGTAAGGGCTAGTTGAGAAAGTGTTCAGCAAACACTGTTACTTACCTCATTATACTGTTAAAACTTGTGCTTTATTTTAAAAAAAAACCTGCATTTTTTAATTTGCAATTTTTATTTTGTTTACAAAAACGCTGACCTTTACAATTTAAAGATAAACACGTTTATGTTTATTCCATATCAGTAACTTGCTTTAAATAATCATTTCTTTTAATATCTCCCGTAATAAACATTTTTATTTTGTACAATTCCGATTTTTATTTATATTCCATTTTAGCTCTATTTATTCAGTTATTTTTTGTTCCTACATTTAGATTTTTATGTTTTTTGCAGTAAAAGTAAACATTTTTTAATCGGATTATTAATAAATAATTAGCACATCGGCTACGACGCAGATTGTCTCAGTTGCAAATGGCCACGATTTAGCCCTTAACCAGATAAATAAATAATACATTATAAGATTTAAATAATACAGTATCAACATTGATTGAATGTATTTGTACGAACGGAGTTAAAAGCCTGACTGTAATAAACGAAATACTTACTATACTTTGTGACACACGCGCTGGACCGTGAAAATTGGCTTGAAAATCTAAATTGAGTTACATATATATTCGAATCAGGAAGTAAAGGTTAATCTTTCGAATATATAACCAGAAATAAAGACGAAATGACATTTAATTTGTATAAAAACTATTCTGCCAAATCATCATTGTACAACAGCGCTCCGATTGGCCAGCCCGAATTTGAAACAATTGACGGGTGTCGTCAATTGTTTCACTTCAAATTGACCAGTTTAACTTGAGCTTTGCTATAATGGACGAAAATTGCAAAATAATTTGACCAGTCCGACAAATTACTAATTCTAAAATTTCGCGACTAGAACCGACTAATTCACGACTTTTTCTGGGCGCAATCACATCTGAGCTAGGGGCTGTGGTTCTCGAGAATCAAAAATGGTGCCGTCGGACCGGAATACGCTTATTCCAGCGTGGACAGTGAAACTAATCACTTTTTCTTTATTTAATCTCAATCCATAATTTGCTATCTGAGCTTGTCCAAAATGTCCAAATCAATCCAAATTCTATTTTTACTATGTCAATAACCGATCGATGGATCGTTATTCCGATCTTTTGTTTCAATCCATCTGTGGGATTTTTAGATTGACATTTGTACGGCAGGGACAGTTTTGTGCTTTCAATATCTGATCCATAAGTTTGACAAACCGGATTTTGAACGTGTTCCATCTATAGTAGCGATCCTCCAGTTTTGAGCGGTTGTACTGTGTAATCGTGTGAAAATGGAAGTTATTTTTAAGTGATAGCGACTGTGATCTTGAACAATTTGCTCAGTTGTCGGACTGGGATGATAGCGATGGCGACCAAGAGCTACTTGTGTCCTCAAGAACGTTTAGGCGTATAAACTTCATGGCAAGTTTAACTGACGCTGAATTTACATTCAGATTTAGGCAGAACAAAACCTCAGTTGAATTTGTTTTAAATGAAATAATGCCATTTATCAAAGACAAATCAAAACGGTATTTTTATAATTTAGTATATTTATCACGTCACGAATACGAACAAACATCAACAAAACATAAATTGTCACTAATATTTTGCCGTCGCCGCGAGCTGTCCCTTTATTTTTAACCGACTTCAAACAAGGAGGAGGTTCTCAACTCGACTGTATGTTTTTTTTGTATGTATGTATCGCGATAACTCCGGTATTTGTGAACCGATTTTCATGATTCTTTTTTTGTTGGAAAGGGGGTACTTCCATAGTGGTCCCATTTCATTTTGAAGGAAACCATCCACCTCTAAGGGGACTGTTCACGCATGAAGATTCATTTTTGTAAATAGCGCCTAAATTTTCTTAAGGAGCAATTATTTTAATGGTTGATTTTGTTATTTCTCCAATTCAAGGCGTTTTTCTCTCAATATTCTTTGAGTAGTAAGAACCGATTTTTATTATCTCCAGTGTCAAGTCCTGTATAGTGGCGAATTTAAGGATATTTCAATAAAACTTAGCAAATAGACGTAATTCCACGTACTTTTGATGTCGGTTTTTTTAGTACTCTGAACTGATTTATTTTCCATCCTATATGGCCGTCCGAGTCCGTTTGACAATAGATGTGCCGTTCTGTTCCTCGAAACACGTCATTCTTGAAGCACTTCGGCTTAAATATTTTATACTTGAAAGTTTGCAATAAATTTATATTTTTGACAAAAGCACATGTAAAATCACATTTATAAATAAATTAATCTTAAAACATAACCACCATTTTATTCACTAATTGATGTAATGAACTTTACTCCGATTGCGTGGAACTAAACGTCAGAGAGGGTGTAAATTTACAACCGATCCTTTTTTTTAAGGGCGCTAGAGCCGAGATAGACATATTGAAACAGATCCGGCAGCGATCGATGGATCGAATAAAATCTGGATAGAAAACAATCTTAAATTCAGGATCAAATATAGGAAGCGGCCGTAAAACGGCGTAACTACTTAATTTAGTTTCATTACTAAATCACGACCTTTTTTAGTGTAATCAGGTCTAAGCTCGGTGTTGTGGTTCTCGAGATTGAGAAATGACCACTGGCACTGGAATAAGCTTAGTCCGGCGTGGACAGTGACACACCTTAATAACTTCAAAACAGCGTAACGTCTAAATCTAGTTTTTTACGACTAGAACCGACTAAAAAGCGACTTTTTATCTGGCTAGATAAAAAGTGGTAACTGTTTCCAAATTTGAAAAACTCGACCATGGTGACGCTGGAATAAAGCACGCGTTCAATTACAAAAACACAACTGAATAAAATTCCTTTATTTATTGATTTAAGTCATTGACCTTTAGTGGGTCAATGATTCAAGTATTAAAAGTCAAAATTGGTGCAGTTACTATTTTTTTTTTACTAAATAAAAGAAAAATTATGGTATTTTTAAAACCTGCCGATTAAAATACATGAAAGTATCTACATATATGTAAAATATAATGTTAAGTATCTAAAACATCATCATCAGCCTATCGCAGTCCACTGCTGGACATAGGCCTCCTCCAATGTGCGCCAAGTCGTTCTAAAACATAAACGAACTATTTAAAGTTAAACGCGGACTCTTGGATACTAACTGGGGCGCAGCGAGGGTGCGGGTCGGTAATCACGCTTAGAACGGAAATTACCGGAAGTCGTTTGGTTATTACCATATTTGGTCATGAAAGTGATATTTTGGCAAAACCGGGTCGATGGCGAGAAGCGCCATCTACATTCGGAAAGACTAATCTTGTCAGTCGAGGATGGGTGGTCGTCGCGATATCGAGTAGAACGCTTGCGAGTACGCTTCGGACGCACTAGATGGAGTTGGCACGCTATAAATTGTCACGGATTTATATATTTTCTAAACTGGATCGCGCATTTCGATATACCAATATTACAAATTTACACCTTATTGGGTTATGTTAAGGTTTATTTTAAGTAAAAGTAAAAAACCGAGACACGTGAGTTAGCTCGAAGTAGTGGTCTGTCCTTGTCTAACAAGTTGCCAACGCTAAATAAAATCATCTTAGGTAGTGTCTGTCTAGTCTATTACCTGTTTTAAATTTTGGTTAAATAAAATTAGCATAAAGGTAATAATACAAAAAAAATATATCAAAAATGAAATCTTCTATTATGAAGTAGCATATCAAATAAGTATACTATTTTGTGTTAGTAGTTTTCGTCGTCCATAAGCGGCCACATGTTCTGTAAAAATTAAAAAGTTAAAAACAATATGGCTGGCTGAAACATGAATGAAAACCCTATTAGAAAGAGACGCATTACTACTTTGAAGCCTCTCACTCAATTCGTTTGATTAACTTAGTGCGCGGTCCAGTTTAATATACAAGTCCGCGTGAAATGTACTATTATTTTTATGAGAAAAGCTTAAAATATATTTAAACACATTCATTAACGAGTTTAGAATTTGCTGATTTTCTTCCTTCCGAATGCAGTATATAAAATACGATACAAATCACGCTGATTTTCTGCGATCTGGTAAAGGGTTAAATAAAACGTTTGAAGTACATAAAATTGATGGTATTATATTTAATGTATGGGACAATGTTGTCTTTATGTAACATGTTAAAGGACGACATTTTGCGATTGTGACAAACAGCTGCCAGTTCGATTATTAATATATAGTTGTAATTATTAAAATTTCTTATATTTAGCATAATGTTCGGTACAATAACGTATTACAGCTTTTACTACAGAAGTAGAATAGTTATAGATTTTAAAAATCCTTGTAGATATTATTTTGCTGCATATATATTGTAGGGCTCCGTTATTAGGTGCCCAGTGCTGGAGGTCGTTATAGATTGGTGCTCAACAAATTAAGGCCATGACCAGTCAATGTTGATACGCGCTGTCTTCCGCTGTTTTTATTGGTCGTTTCCTTGATGTCTTTAAAGAAACCAGTCTATGATGAGCTACTATTATCTATAATTGCATCTTCGGAAAAAAAGCATCGCCAAAAACGTAATAAAGTTTAGGCATGGGGACTGATAAAGGCTGTAAAAAAAATTAAAAAATTAACCGATATTTTAAATGGAATAGTAATGTATTTAAAATAATTAACTATAGTCCTGTAGTAAAGTCCCGTTCAGTGTTCTAGAGGTGTTTTGTAGGTATAATTCGAAATGTTCAAAGAGGAAAAGAACACCATTGAAAATATCGATCTTCAATTACTTATTAAATACTCATTTATATTAAATGATTAATAATAGCTCTAGTATATAATGTAATATCTATCTGTGGATAGACTGAGGCTACGGCTTTATATTTTATTAGCACACATTTTGAAAAAATAGGTCCAAAAAAGTTTAATATTGCTGGTGCACACCAGACCACATTGGAGTATTCGGAAACTAGGGATTCCCACTTCTCTCGCCAGTCTTAACATGTAACAAAATAGTGCAATAATAATATTTTGGGGCGCAATGTTTTTTTTTACTGTCCTTAATTTTAATTTGCCACCTCTCCTTTCTCTATCTCTAATTTCGGTGGCATTTCTTTTTATTTAAATATTCTAGAATACTATCATGAAGTATTGTTTAATATTGGAGTGTGGTATCCTGTAATATTATTTAATTTCGATAATAGACTTAAATATGATATTTTTAGTAGCAGTAAACCTCCTTGTGAAAAAGTTCGCCCAGGGAAGTACTGCCACCTTACCTATTTCTGCCGCCAAGCAGTAATGTCAGCATTACTGTGTTCCGGTTTTGAAGGGTAAGGGTGCTGGTGAAATTACAGGCACATGGGACTTGTCAACTTATGTCTCAGGGTGACGGGCGCAGCGGTAGTGCCCCTGAGATCTTTGGAATTTAAAGCTCTGAGTGGCACTGTACCTGTTATATACAGGCGTGTTACTCACCATCAGGCGCACGACTTGTTCGTCCCGTCACTTGATGTTATAAAAAATAATAATAACAAAAATTACCACCTAAATTAGGAACCAGAAATTGACTTGAAAATTACTTAGCTTATTTATATGTATAGAAAACGAACAAAATTGTTAGCATAGATTTTTTTGGCCGACCTGAAAAAAGGAGGACTTCGACGACGTTACGAACGCAGCGTAAACGGACAAGCCCTTAGTTGTAATTGCACTATTTTGTTATAAAATATGTCTCTTCCTTTCTCAGCCGTAACCACAATAAAAGAACCGCGTAGAGCAAAAAATTGTCCGCGTCTTTCTAACTCAGTATTGCCATTTGTTGAGAGTAGGTACAAACTTTGACAGATAAAAACATCATGTAACACTACAAAGTCAAGGCTAAAAAGTCGTTGAAAAACCAAATACAAAGATACGACGCCAGCACATTGAAAAATTCGTGAGGTCCACTGGTTCGTTCCGTGGCTTAGTTGGTATAGCGTCTGGCACGGTATCCTAGAAGACGTGTCGGTTCGAATCCGGCCGGATCGAAGGAATTTTTTCTGAGTGTTCGATTTTTGTATTAATAATTATATCATGTAACACTATTTTTGTTTCTGGGTCATCAATATCAAATAATAAAATTGGTTCTTGACGTAATAACATGAAAGTTGTGCTTTGATGGTCAGGATAACGAAAACTTAAAATTTGCGCACCATTAATTGCCGACTCGTTTTAACGGTTTACTTTGCGGGCACTGGATGCGGAGGTACCGGGTTCGATTCTCGGTAGGATCAATTTGGGAAATGAACTTTTCTAAATTGGTTCTCGTCGGAATGTTCTGGGAAGCGCTTCAGAGTGAATTCCATTGCTCTGGTACTCATATTACAGGGAATTCCTTAGATTGAGACCAGGAATTGGTGCGATTGTGGGGCACATATTATTATTATTTATGGGTATATTAATAATAAGGAATGTACGTACAAATTTTCGGGTTTCTCTTTGTTTAAACACAAAAAGGAACATTAATATTTCAAATCAATGTTATGTTTCAATCAAAATTCTACAAAGTGATGACAAAGAACCTAGAAATATGAATTTGCGAGATTATGTAATTACCATTAAGTAGCTATATGTATATAGTAAATAGGCAACTAAACTGCCTCTGTGGCCGAACGGTTACTATGCCCGGCCGCCATGCAGAAGTCCCAGGTTCAATTCTCGGGCCGACAGAAATATTTGTATGGCCTTACATTTATTTCTCTCGTGAGTTTGGGTGTAATTTGTGGTTGTCTATGAGTGTCCATGGCACCCGCGACACAGGGTTTCCCTGTGGGGGTGCCATGGACACTATGTGGTACACTATGTGGTACAAGCAGTGCTTTAATTGGCAACACTGAAATGGAAACCTAGAATAATGATGCGACCAACTTTCTTTTGCCCTATGAGATTCTTCATATGCCATTTTTTGTGATCCATTAGGAATAAACAAAGTTCAAATTAATCTCATTATAATATTAAAGTTATAATCATTAATGAACAGTTTCATATAATTGAGTATTTGACAATTTATAAATACGTCATAATAAGATTAAAAATTATTAATAATAAAATTGTAATAAATAATAATAAACCTGATTCTCTAAATACAAAAAAAAACTGTTAATCTAAGTCTGGGATTAAGTCTATTATTAAATTTAAAAAGTATATTTAAATAAAAAGGTAGATTTTTAAAAACTTATTAGCATTTAATGCATGCTGTTTCTTTCAGTTCTAATATACTTGCGTATGTTTTTTACTTTGCATAATTTTTTAATATTACAAGTAGAGTTTCATAGACTATATTTCAATAATTTCTCTTTCGTTTAGTAGCGTTGTTCAAAAAACTTGTATTATATTTATTCTATCTATAGTCAACCAATCAAAGAACAATATCCTATAATAGTTGTTATAGATTATTGTTCTTTGATTGGTTGACTTGCAACCAATCAACTGTTTCAATTTGTAAGTCGTTCCGTTTTTTAATATCAGTAGGGCTAGCACGGCAGGGCGCGACTAACACTAGAGCGACATAAAACGCGAAATCTCTATGCAAATTTAGCAGTATCTCATTATTTATGTCATCGCGCCCTATTATGCTAGCCATACAGGAGATCTTTACATTAATAGATTGTTCGGCGCCAGTGCCATTGGTCCAGTGAGTAGTTTTTAAATTCTTGTGGTGTCTACATTTTTGTTATGCCAGGAATATTCTTTTTTACAATAACGTCAACATTTTCAAAAGTTGCGGGTGAAAAAGGGTTAACGCGATGCTTAGGCCTGGCGACCGTTGATGGGACGGCTCGGCAAGGAATTTTTCACACATATACTCTCGCACACATCTCTCAGTCTTTTGTATGTATAAATACGCAACTCCGCTAGCCTTCTTCCACCAGAGCAGCGGTAAGCGAAGCTAGGAAAATGAAGTAATTCTTGAAGGATACTGTGGGATAATTGCTGTCAGTGTGCACTTGCATGTACGGATGCCGAAAGATTTCTTGCAAATACTGTCCCGCCAATAGGCGCTGGGCCTAAGAGCGACAATCGCACGATTAATTTGAAGGCGTCCGCTTTGCTTGCTGGTGCCGAACACTGCGCTCTTTCTGAATCTGGCAGGCAACAGTGCAGGCACTTCCTGTGTGATAGAAATAAGTAAGGCTCATGCAAGCCTTTACACGTAGAAGGGTACAAAAAAAAGATAAATCAAGTACAATATTAAAAAATAATTCAATTCTTTTTCAAGTTAGGCGGACTAAGTTTACTTTAAAATATGCGAGTACGTTGTAGGTATTCAATAGATTTCTTAAATTAATTTAGATTCTAAATCTTCGCTTCTCTTTAGATTTCAAGTGTAGCATACAAATTATTTATTTCAATAGATACTAAGACATTTTTCTCTATCCATAAAAACGGGGTTTACCAATTGACATGATCTCTAAAAGGCATCATAGTTAGGCTATATACAACCTGTCAAAATTAATGGATCATGTTTAAGTTCACTCTGAAGTCGCCTGGAAGATATTACAGTATAGAAAAAGGCCACCTGTAGTACTCCATTTTTATATCTTGTATCTGGTTTCTGTATTTTATTTAATGTAAAATATAATTTAAAATGCCACACATTAGTTTGTTTAAACCAGCACTACGCCGCTCTCTAGGTCCAAGATCTTAAAGTTTACGTTAGAGGAGGTCTGTGCTCAACTGTAGAATGTGTACATGGGTGATTTTTTTGATATTGTGTCTGCTTGCTTCTGTGTAATCAATGTCTTGAAGATAATGTAAACTTCAAAACCTTTTAGTTTTATGATGATTACTTCACATAATCCAAGGTACGATTCCCAGTGAAATAAAATTTGAAAACGATACTCTTCTAAGGTGCGTCTGGTTTAGGTGCTCTGCGAAAGGCCACTGGAGTTATTGTTTATTCTGATGCTCCTAGTAATTGGTGGTTGATTAACTTCATACTTATTTTAAACTAATTTGAGATCACGACTCGACAGGATCTAAAGAGCATGTCAATGGTGGGTCCCCATAATCTTCCTTAAAATAGTATTAAAAGAACATTATAATCAAAAAAAGAAAATTATAAAATTAGGTTATAGTAAGACAAATATTAGAAAACGTGGATATTTATTTTGGATAAAGAAAAGCTAGCAGTGTAAATAGAAATTGGTAGTCTAGGGCTGAACCCAGATACAATGTTATTGTTCAAGTTCTGAACAGATTTTATTCCTGAATAAAGTGATGATGACATTTTTGTGTTTTATTTTTTAAGCGTCACCTCCACTGGAGTTAATCGCCTAATAACACAGAATTCTACAAAAAGGGCTTTTCATATATTATATACTCGGTATAATGCCAAGAAAAAGCCTGATGGCAATATTTTTTTTAAATATTAGTTTTACGGCAATAAATCCATCAAGCAAAATCTTCAACAATTTTTTGTTCACATCTTTTTTAATAAATAACTGAGACTTCCTTCGTTGAATATATTTCAGGCATTTGAAGATATTTTCGTGCAAATAAATTTATAATCTTCACTTACAGTTTTCCAGCTCCGGCACTAGCCCGGGTGCCAACAATACCCTGGCGCCCTCTAGTAGGCACGCAATCAAAATGTAGTATAGAGAAACATATTTTTCCCGAGTTATCGGAAATTCGGGTGCAAATTTTGCAATTATAAATGATGTTGGGAAGCAATAGCCCGTTTACTTCGCTTGCACCGCGAGTTACACGGCTTCTGGAGGTGTCGCGAGCGGCGCCCTGTGTGCCGCTCACCCTGCACCAGCGGGTAAAGCCGGCACTGTTCAAAATATATAATGGTTGAGAAATTGATTTTTGGTTTAATTTTATTATGATCTGAGTTTCTTAATTTATTGTTTGTTGCTTATTTAAGCTGATGGCTCTATAGCTAATGCTCAACAAATAAATAATTAGACAAATCCTTCCATTCAGCCGGATTTGAACCGACGCCTTCTAGCAAACCGTGCTAGACGCTATGCAGACGAATTTTTCAATGTGCTTGTTGTCGGATCTTTGTGTTTGGTTTTCAACGAATTTTTATCCGTAGCGCTATATATGAGAAATCTATGAAAGTTATATATTATTTTTTTTACTTCTATGTCATATTATTTTGTATTAATATTTATTTGTAATTTTTAATTGAATAAGCACATATCCAGTTATAGAAACAAGAATAAATCAATGAGAAGGCAATTTTTATTCCCAAATTACAGTCTACAATGTTCAATGATAAACATAGGGTAACTAGTCCTTGAACTAAGAAACACCAATATAGGAACAGGACTTTCTGTACTTTGTGGTTTGACATCATCTCAAAAAGTAATAGGTACAGTAACTAAGCATATAAGTGTAATACATGCATTTAAAGTTCCACCATTTCACATAATGTTTATTATATACCAAAGTGTATACTCTAGCGTCGAATAGCCTCAAATTGTATCTTTCCAGAAACACATAGTGAATTCCAATCTTTTGCTGCATGCTATTGGGTGGCAAGTCTATGACATTAGGATTAAATGTTTCAGGCTTTGTAGTAATCCAAAGGGAGAATGGTGAGGGTTTTTTTGTTATAAAATATAATAAATAATAAATAAATAAATAACGCACACACTCAACATAGCCCCGCACTAGGGAAACCCTGTGTCGCGGGTGCCATGGACACACACTTAGACAACCACAAATTACACCCAAACTCACGAGAGAAACAATTGTAGGCCATACAAATATTTCTCCCGGCCCGGGAATCGAACCTGGGACCTCTGCGTGGCAGTCCGGTATGGTAACCGTTCGACCACGGAGGCAGTTTAAATCTAAATAAAGTTTAATATCTAACCTCTGTCTCACCTGATGGACAATGACGATGAGGTGAACAATGGAGCATGCACACCGAAATATTGCCTATTCACTCTCGCCTTGAAAAGGCCCAAGTTATAATGTTAACCATATGTGGAACTAAATTGCAAAGTTTCTGTGCACTCTCTGAAATGTATCCGAAAGGAGAGCAACAAGCAGGCCACTTTCCTGCGGTGATCAATAATCAGATGTTTCAAATAAACAAACCAACTATTAACAAAAAAATTTATTACAAATAACTTAAATAAAACTTAACACTACACATCCAAATATCGCATCATTCTTCTTCTATTACTTCTGTGTCTTCATCTTCGTCTTTCTTTTTTCCCGCGCCCGATTTTCGCGCCGACATGGCTTGTTTATACGTTTCCAAAGCTTCACTCAACGGTTCCACAAAACGATCAAATTCTATATCTTTCATGGCTTCTAACACATCGTGGCCGGTTAAAGACTTCTTGTTCTTATTTTTAACAATATTAGTAGCTGCTGAGGTAACGTACAACACGAAAACTGACGCCGCTTTAGCAAGTCCGGTACGAGCTTCTTTTGAGATCTGTATTCCTTCCGGTAATGTTTCTTTCACTATTCGAGTGACGACTGTGAGTGGTAGGTTTAAATCTTCTAGCTTTTCAGCCATTTCTCTAGCTTGATTGGGGTTAGAAATAGTAAAAACACTTGTGAAAATACAAACAACCGCCAAAAAGCAAAACAAATTCTTTTGACTTGACAGTAACTTGACACACAATGACATTGACAGTTAAATTTTCGTGTTGCCATAATAAAACTAAGTTGGGACATCACAATCACAAATATCTTGGGTTTTTTCAAAGCATGCTCCATCTTCTAGTACATTGTCACGTACCATTGGGCGACATTGTCGTTCGTTTTATTGGTTTTCTATATAAAATGTATTTCGAAGACTGAACAATTGACAAAAAGTTTGTCTTGAAAACCGCATTTATTCCATACTAGATGGCGCTGAGAGAGAATAATGAAAAAGGTTTAACTACTCGGCGCTAGCTGGCGCTTTTAAGATCAAATTCAAAATACGCGCTTAGGCAGAAAGTGTTGCACAAACATTTAAGAATTCATGGACTTCATTCTGTTAGATGGGCATTAATAATTAAGATAACTATTTTGTGATATAAATTCGTGGTTGCAAACTAGATGCAATACACCGTACATGCATTTTTAAAATTAGTATTACACCCTTTCCACGTCTCTCCCCACGACAACAACAAGAAAAATCTTACAAAATGGTTTGTTGTATCATGTGCATTGATTTTATTTTATTAATAGTTTTGCCTTGGATACAAATCTTTTGAGCCATGTATTCGTTGAATTATCGGGATCCTTAGTAATATTTGCCATTGTAGTTGTAAATTCTAATACATTATGTTTTCACATTCTCTTAAATAACTTAGTTCACATATTTGGGTTTATTAAATAGTCTTTTAAGCGGCGGGAGTCAATATTTATGTTGTGCTTTCACTTAAATCACATTATCTTCTATCACTTTAAACCTATAACTTTGAATTCGTAATTAGTTGAATATTCAGGCTAAAGTCTTTTGTAATTTGGTTTAAAATAAGGAACATAGTACTAACTTTCTTCATCAATATTTCTTTCTTCGTTTTTTCTTCATAATATACTTAAAATAAAAATAATCTTTGTAAAATCTATACTCATAACTTCAAAAACCCGCCATTTTTCTGTTCATTGATTTCGATAGCTACCAAAATTAGGGTTGGGATAAATACAGGTGACCTACATAGAAGTAATATAATACAATAATAGGTTCGCACCAGTACGAATGTAGTGCTCCCCTATCACGATGGGGCTCATGAGTCACATAATGGGTTTTACGTGAGTGAATGACATCAACAACGTTCTTTCTTCGAAATCGTAACATTAGGGTGAACCATATGGAATTATTAAAAACGAGAATGCACTAAAAAGGGCCGCCCTTGAAGTTCAATATTTCTAAATCCATCAGATTTATTTTTTTCTTAGTAGTTCGCCTCATTCACTGCCGGGCATAGATCTCTTCGAGACGACACGTCATTCCTAAACCCAATAAAATAGATTGAGTGCGAATCGTTATCAGAAGTCTTAATGTAGCAAATACTTTTTTATAAGTACTTAATGATCTTGTGTTTCAGTGGCCAAGCAACACACACACGTGAACAATCCTGGGTTGACGGTAGAAATAATTCCGGTAAGTAACAATTCCCGTGAGTGTCATGTCCTGTATATTATACAGGAAATTTAAGAAAATTAGGAAAATTTCTAAAATCTTTTGTATATGTTTGGTCCATCTCTCCTGTCAAGAGCAACGATTCTTGGGACTTTTTGAGACGCGTATATCGAGCAATTATATATATATATTTTGAGGCTGATAAGTGAGAGAAACTTAAGTGCAGTAATATGTTTCATAAAACAGCTGTTATGCGTTATCACGGCCATCACAATTCCTTATTGCCCCATACACGCCCTATTTACTTAAAAAGTATTGAATGACCCAGTCCACTTTAATAAGTCATCCAATTAAACCCCAGGGTGCGATCGCCTATCGAATAAGCACAAGTCTGCAAGTTATGTATTGCGCAAACTCGCGCCATTTTGAATGGTAACTTGTCATTTCAGTGCGCCATTGACTCCGGTTCGGAACAGACGTTACGCACTCGCTCTTTCTGTACACTATTTTGTGTTTATAAAACTGTTTTTATTAACAAAAACATGCCCCTACGTTAATTTAATTATATGTTAATTTTTATTAGAAAAAAAATCTTTTGAAGGTCGAAATTACAGTGCGTTTATTTTTGTTTGTTTGGTTTTGTAAAAACTCAATTGTTTTGTGTTAAAGGTTATTGAATTTGGGACCTATTATGCGAGGTAAGAATTAATGTTTTTTCTGTTTCTTGACTTTTAAAGAATACCAGTTACTTCTTATTACTTATTCAGCAGTAACGTATCTAGTGTTGATTTTTTATTTGTCACTACATCACTATTTTCATTTGCTGTCAAATTGATTTTAAAAGTACCCTCAATGTTTTCTTAAATGTTTAATTATGCACACGTGCGTTTTGTTCGTAAATGAATGTCAGTTTTATTTATTTTGAAATTGTATGTAATGTTTGTATTGTAGGAAAATTTAGAATCGTGATAACAATTGCCTATATTTATAATTGAGTTCCATAAAATAATAATATCTATGGCTGCTCTCGCACCGTGGGGAAGCTAGAGACAACAGTTCTTTTTATACAGACTTATCTATTGTAGTCTTTTATAGGACAGCTGTAAATTTTGACGTGTTCTGGTCTTTACAGGGAAGGCAACTGTATTGTTAACAAATGATACAAACCAGCTAAATGTTTATCGAACCACGAAGTCGTCATGGATGTCTTGGTTATTTTGTTATCTTGTATTCAATCTTGGTTCCTTTCTAGGAGAGCAGGTATAATAAAATCCATTAACTGGTCATAAACTAGTGAATTCCTTGGACATGAGACATAGGATTAGAGTTAAATTAAGTTTAAAAAAAAATCTTAAATTGATTCCACGGGAGTTGTAGACGTGACCTCCTTAATAAACGTCCATAGTACGTTAAGTAAAATTTTGGTTCAAAGGGTCTCATCAGTGGACCTAAAAATTCACCCCCTTCATAAATAACAGGTATTACCAAAGTATAATTTTTTACAACAATTTTATGTTTTCTGTATCAAGAATTTCTGGTTGTCGTGCGTTAGTTATGGTAGGTAGTAAAAACCATTTATACATATATCAAGGCCGTATCTTTTATAATAATAAAAATAGTTGTACTATTCATATTAGTTATGTATTACTGCAGTGCATGGTTCAATTTACGTTGTATAACTATGGCGTTAAATCGTTTAATTAGCAAGAAAGTTACAGCCTGCGATAATTAATAATAATAACCTGTAAGTAATACGAAAATGTTTAAGTCAAACGTAAAGTTTCGCCAACGTCGTGATTTGAGAATACTTTCCACTCTTTACTCTATCATTAACGATAAATGTGCACCAGGATATTTGAAATGTAAATTTCAGTATTTGGGTGCATACCATAATCGCAATCTTCACACGGACAGCAAATTGATTCTTTTAATTCCTTCTCACCGTACTGATTTTCTTTCTAACTCATTTACTCTTTAGGCAATACGACTCTGGAACGCTCTACCGCCTCATATTCAAAAAGCGCCAAATAAACTAGCTTTCAAGCAATTAGTTCGCAATTTGAGTCTCAATCTACATCCCATTAGTCTGACATTGTTATATATATGTATATTGAATATATATGTGTATGTATTATATATTATGTATTTGTGTGTATATAGGTTGCATATATAAGTATATAGTTAGTCATATAATATTATGTGCTATATTTATATTGAGTTTAAACTATGTATCATAATTATTTATAAACTTCTTCCTATCTGTTTTAACCCATTTGCGCCCGCCGTGCCCAATCGAGGACACTACTTTGAGTACCCGTAATTTTTTTATATTACTATTAATACTCATTACAAAAGTGTATATGTAAAGTAAAATAGTGGATCTTAATTTTATTATTTAAAAAAATTGTTTAGAATTAAATAAAAGTGGTTTGACTGTTCCTTTTGTGGGGTTAACTTACGCACACGTGAAACGCTAAAGTTAGTTGTTTTTCCTGTATGTTATTACCAACAATTTATTTCTTTTTTTACATATATTATTGAAATGTATTCGTATACTATAAAATAAAAATTATATAATTGAGTTAAATAGTGTTTTGACAACTTCAGACGGTGGTATATAACGGTGTCCCCAATTGGGGCCATTGGGCGCTTATGGGGTAGTTTATTAGTTTTTCATCTATAAGTAATTTTCAACGAAATAATGACACAACAGGTATTTGGCAGCCACAATTATTACTATGGGCTTCAGAAAGCTATTGAAGCTGTAATGGATGAGAGAGACCATGATGTGGAGATAGATTTAGGGGGCATTTCCCCTGGAACTGAGGGCGCTCACCAATGTAGAAGTACTATTCTTATGTAACAAGATCTAATAATCTACGGCAAACTGGTTATCGAACAACTGAAACTGTCTGCAAAGGAAAAACTAAGAAATATCTACTTGACCAGATTTGTAATACACATGTAGAGTAAAACCGTGCCAATTTTGACTATCGATTTTACCCAATCAACCAAATTCTGTTTTTTCCATGGCTTGACAATAGTATTTGCACGATGAGCTCTGATTATGATAATGTCCTTTCTCTGGTGAAAGTAAAAAGATAAAGCACTGTGAATAAACAGAAAGCTGACGTGGGTATCCTGCGTGATTTCAAACGTACCAGCAGGATAAATCAAGCTGACCAATCTTTTTGTATCGCACTGCCATTCGAGGCAAAAACTGGTGGTGTGTTTTGTTCCACTACAAGCTGCACCTAGCACTAGCTAATACATGGCGTTTACACCTCCTGACCAATAATACGAAGCTAGATCAGCTACATCAGTTAAACGGTTACATCACGTCACTATTGGAGAAACAAATACTCAAAGTTTACATCCAGCAGCTTCTTTGGTGCTAAATCTACAGAACATTGGTGTTGATCACTACGCTCAGAAGTTGGCTTAACCCATTAACGCCCAAATACAAATTAGCGTTAAAAATAGTAAAATTTTTTTATGAACCTTTACAAAATAGCCTAGTTATGAGAAAATTATGAAGAAAAAAAAGATTTTATTTTATTTTGTATGAAAAAAAATGCCGTCCTCAAATGGGGACAATGGGCTCAAGCGGTGTCAAAAAATTTGTAACAATATTTGTCGGTGCACAAAGACTTGACGCATTTTTTATATTGCCAACGCACTTATTTGTGGCTCAACAGCTATTTTTGCACATCGTAACTGTTAATTATCATGTTAAGCACCCCTGTTAATTATTTTGAACCCAGCTCTCCGGTTGACTGGTAGAGAATGCCTAATGGCATTAAGTTCGCCATTTGTACTGTTTTGTGTGCAATTAAGTTTAAATAAATAAAATAAATAAAGTATTTATTATGTATAAAATAAATAAACTAGTAACAAAAAAACTCAAAAAAAGGCATAAACACAAAAATTTGTACTGCAAAGTAACCAGATAATGTAATTGATTTGACTATGGTTGCAATAAAAAATAGAAAGAACGAATGAAATGAAATTTGAATCTATATGAATGTTCGTTTTCTAAAAAAAAATCACGATGATAAGTAGAACAGACTCAATCAATTTATTCATATAATTTAAGACAGAATCAATTTATTTGGTCAGTTGTCCTAAGTAGATAGTTTCCTATTACATTTATACTTAACTATTGTTTTATTATTTATTTATTCATCATTGGCTATAGAGCCACCAGCTTAAAAAGGCATCAAATAATTAAGAAACCCAAAACATAACTTAAACGTAAAGTTAATTCGTGTAAAAAATAACTACAAAAACACTTATTTTTTTGATACCTGTCTTTTAAATTCGTATTTTTTGTATCTAATTGACATATCTATAGACAATGTGGTGTGTTGTATTGTTGAACAAATATTTGAATTTACTCCAACGTCAATTCAAGTCACTGTGCGAAATTTTTTACTCTACCCATCAATACGAACATTTTGCTGTGGTCCCCTCTGGCATCACGAAAAAAAAAACGTACGGGACAGCTGATTTTGTTGTCCTTCAAATATCTTTGTGAAGATTTGTTGATTTCAACGCATGCAACGCAGCTACGTGGCAACAGCTGAATTTTTGTCTGCACACAAAAGGACGACTAAATGACCTTGGTGATAATTTTGTTGAACGCATCGAGTGGCTGATTTTAAATCCATACATAATAGAGTTGAAAATAATTTTCGGTGATTATTCGGTATTTCGTTTGTTTCTTGTTATTCGGCCGAATACCGAACTTAAAAGCAGGATTCCTCCTGTTTCTTCTCAAGTCTTCTAAAATAAGAAAAAAACCCTGTAGGTACATTACCTACCATGTAAATTTTATTAATGCGAAAGCTCCATTGGAAATACAATACTAAAAGAAAAAACACTTTACTATAATCTAAACAGATATATCAAAATACTACCTAAACAAACGCGTAGGTATGTATATAAAATTTTCGCGGCACTATTTGTTGGCTCAGACAAAACGGATTGAAAAAGGCAGTTTATCAAGTTTGAGTGATATATTGTCAAACGTATCAAAAAGACGTTATGATAAGTTGAAATTATCGCATTGTATATTGTTACGTGTGTGGAAATTGTGATACAAAAACAAAGAAATATTATCCTTATTTATTAGTAGATTACCGGCTTTTCAATTTGTTGAAAAATATGAACAGTTTCTTATAATAAAACCATGGACTCACGAGGACTGCCAATCTCCATACTACAGCAGTTTGATTTTGATTGTCTCTTCCGATCGGAAGCTGCGTCTTTTCCGAATCGAGGCGATATTGCAGATGGGCTACTCGATTCAATCGATTTCGATTAGAATTAAAATTAGGACCCAGAACGTAATTCTGGAAAAAGTCAAATTCCGTCTTAGATACCTAGATGGCGCTGATCAAAAGCTTGGAAGTAGTTTATATCATATAAATGGCCGTGGATATCACTTAATTCCTCTTCAATATAAAATAAAAGAAGTTACTATTTTTCCTAACAGTATTACTCAAAGCTTGATCATGAGCTAAAATAATTTTCTGAGCTTTGACAACGCGTGTCAATAGATGGCGTTGTGTGTTACAAACTAATTAATACAATAACGCTTCCTAATTAGAGATGGGAAAAACGCTTATTTTTTTAGAACGTTGTGCCTTTTTTAAACAAGCGTGCTTTTCTAAACGGTTTTCACTTAAGCTTTTTAATTTGAAGCTTAAAAAATCGCTTAGAAAAACGTTTAAGCGCATAGACTTTTATGTTAAAAAGCTTACAACGTTGTGTTGATAGCGAAAAGCAAGAGTAGACCACTAAAGGTTTTAAGATAAGTAAGTGTATTTGTAGAACACGAGTTTTATTTTTACCAACGGTTACCATGTCGGATTGCCACTCAGGGGTCCCAGCTTCGATTCTCGGGCCTGGAGATTGTATGGTCTACATTTATTTCTGTCGTGAGTTTGAGTGTAACTTGTGGTTCTCTATGTGTGTGTCCATAGCACCCGCGATACAGGGTTTCCTTAGTTGAAAAAATTATTATTTACATTGACGAATTAATTTGTTTAAGAAACATAAATGACGGGACTTGAAACATAAACAAGTTGTAAAAAATCTAATTGTTGAGAATAAACTGGCCAACGCAACGTTTACGCTTAAATTGAAAAGCGAGCTTATGTGTTTATTTCAATAATTGTAACTTTTTCATTCAATAAAAACCGATCTCAAAAGTTTGCCGGCTTTTTCGATTTCCATGGGATCCTCTCATCAGATTCTGACTTAGTGACAATGGGACCACCAGGAAAGTGTACCCTATCAAACAAAAAAAAAATTTCAAAATCGGTCCACAACTGACGAAAATATCAGAAAATATACATACAGCCGAACGTATAACTTCCTCCTTTTTTTTGAAGTCGGTTAAAAAGCAAACTTTTTTAAGTGCTTTTCGTTTAAATGCTCTTTTGCCAATAGGGGTAGATGCCACTAATCCTAAACAAAACAAAAGAACAGCCGGTACTATCCTTAAAAATCTATGCGTAATATAAATATGCATAATCTTTCCTTTACAGGGCCCATAGTGACGAATGACATGTAAAGGGTCCGAAATGTTGGTTTCCGGATGGCTCCCGCGTGGTTTCTTTTGCCACCGCATAGAGTTACAACTGTTTAGAGAGATCTATTTAAATAATTTTAATTTTTGTACTAAAATGAAATCTGATGAAAAAAAGTTTTTCTGTCGAGTTCGTAGGTTTTCGCGACTGTTATACATAGGAAATGAAACTATTTGTCCGGATTTTAATCGCGTATATTTGTTTTTTTCAAACAAACCTGTTGTTTATGATGTTAGTAATACAGTCCTAACAACCTGTTTGTTAGTATTTTACATATTCTGTATGCTTGTTTAAGTAAAAAAAGGACCGTCACCTTAGATAGCTGTATAATTTTTAATTATATGTGTACATATTTATCAATATATCCCATGTTAATACAATAGTGTATTAACTCAAAAAGTGTATTTTCTCAGAAAAACGAATTACTCGCGTCCCGTGAAAGATCCGTGTAAATTTTTGTATAAGTTACTGTACTGTTACTTGCCAAATATACATATTTAAAAATAAAAGAGACAAAATAGTTTCATTAAATGATTATCACTAGTATCAGGTTTCTTACCACGGTATGACTTCTTTTTATTTTCCCGATATTTCGTAACGGTTGCACGCTCCATTGTCACGGGTTGACTGGACGGCGGCAGATGACAGCTTTAAGAGCAGACATATCTGTCTACCCTCTTGCGCTGTCGACGACTACCTTCATCGCGATTTGTTGTGGCGTTACCATTGTCACTCACTTTTTTCACACAAACCACACTCACTGTATCCACACGCGAAACTGAACTCGAGGTGGTAAGAAACCTGATACTAGTGATAATCATTTAGTGAATAACCACGAAAGTCTTAAAATCTATATAAAATAGTTTCATATTTTTTAATAAGGACAATTTTGGCCAGAACTAGCTCACATAAAGACTGTCTCACTTTGAGTTAAGGAGTTAAGTAGACATCTTTTAGTTGTTTTTTATAATATTCTAACGACGGTTTTATTGACGTGTAGAGAATCAAATTTTACGTTCAACAATGCTATAATCTTAAATTTCACATATTTTGAGTTATAACACCATTGTAATAGCAGAGCGATATGTTATCAAATACGCATTAAGTAATAAATAGCTATGGTATTGTTTTCGTTGTATTATCGTAAGTTATTATTTAGCTGATTAGTGATTAGGAACTCGAATATCCGAAATGTTTTGCGTTTCGCTGTACATACCTATGTCTACGCGGCACAGTATATTTCTAGTAGCAGTAGAGCTCTTTGTGAAAGAGTTCGTTCTTTCCTGTTTCTGCTGTCAATCATTTAAGGGGCAGTATACGCTTCTATAATAACATTCTGGTTGATATTAAAAATTTACCTTTTATTGTGAGGCCAGACGAACGTATTTTATTCAGTTGCTTTTAAGCGTTTATACCATTGACTTGGAAATAAATGGACGACGGGTCTAATACAAAAACCACGAAAAAAATGTCCCAAGTCAACCTATTTAAACGTAGTGACATGTAAAGGAATATGAAAAAGCTAAAACGTTGAATTTAAATTGTAATGTCATCGCAGTACTGTCTAATTTTGCTTGCTTCGCTGTCAGTCGAACAAACGAAGACGCGTGAATGACGCTCTGTATACGATTTGAACGCCCTATAAGTTCGGACACTTTTTAGCGCGGACCCGACGTCCATATAATTGTAAGTCAATGGTTTATACTGATATTTTTTTCCGTATCGAACATTTTCGCAAGGAACGTCTATATTCACGCGCATCCTATACCAAAGTGATTCCTTCCCTCACCCCTACCTCCATCCGCGCCAGCCCGTCTCACGATTCGACCGAAAGTTGGTCGTCATTACGCCCGTGAGTCGCCAGATAACTCATTTGGCGTCGTCGTGTGAAACAAACCGTACTTTTATATGAAACCGACTGCGGAACTCAAAAAACGCAACTCCCAACTCACAGAATTACGCTCGTCTGGTCTCACACTTACGCGGTTTAAAAGTATTGTGAAACGGTTTGTCCTAAAGGTTATTTATTTGTTATAAGGTTATTTTAGTAGCAGTAGAGGTCCTTGTGAAAGAGTTCGTCCAAGAAGTATTGCCACCTTATCTATTTCTGCCGGCAAGCAGTTTTGTCAGCATTACTGTGTTCCTGTGAATGAAGGGTAAGGGTGCTGGTGAAATTGCAGGCACATGGGACTTGTCAACTTTGATCTTTGCGATTTAAAGAGAAGAGTGAGCACAGCAACAGTTATGGACAGCATCCGCGCCATCAGGCGTACGACTGTTCGTCCCGTCACTTGATATTATAAAAAAAGCTTCTGTGTACTTGATGACAAAAATCCGTGGTAGTGACCACGGATTCGCAAACTAAGATGTTTAATTTAAACATTGTAATTATATATGTATTCAAATGTATATTTTTAAAAGCAACCCCTAGAGTTTCTTGCTCGTTAATCTTAGTTTAATCTGCCTGCGGTAGAGTTTAATCTATATGACGATTTCAAATGTAATTTACGTACCTATTAAATACAGACGATTTTGATTTTTTTTTTAACATTACATTCAATTCACAAAGTTCAGAGTTTCGGAAATGAGTAGTCTGAATTTCGGACTATTTTCGAATCAGACGGTTAGGTTCCTAGTCTAATATTCTGAGTAACGCTGCTAAAGTTTTGTTCCTTTGGTGTTCGAAAGCATTTCATGGTCCAGACGCTCATCGTATCTGGCGAAGAACCATTTAATTCACAGTCAAGTACGTGGATTAAACGATCGTCAACTTTATTTTTCAGGATAACAGGCGCAGTGGCAGTACCTAATAGACCTTTGCGATTAATTTTTAAAAATTAGATCTATAGTAGTGTTGCCTAAAACCAGTCTTGATCTTGCAGTCGTACCGACCCTGCAAGACTTGGACAGGAACAATATTGGAGTCTGCGAGACTCTTGCGGTCGCGCATTTAGTTTGAATAGAGTTTTTATATTTTTTTGTGATAAAACTACTAATTGAAGCACAATTTTATTTATTGAAACAAGCGTAATGGAGTATGGCAAGCTGTGTTTGCAACACAGTTTTTACGAATTTTAATACTGTGCTTTGCAGTCAATAATGAAGGAAAATAGTTAATTTGTATTATTATTAACATATATTTAAACTATATTCCACCAAAATATTAAACAATATTAACTATTTAATTCCTAAAAAGAATCCTACTTGACTTCAACATGTAACAACTACTACGCAGTTACTTTTTTCAATAATGATATGTGAAATTATATTTGTTATGATAATTAAATAAAATAAAAATATGTAATTAAATTAATATAACATTATTATAAATATAATTTCATTATCTCATCCTAGGCCTCGCGAGGTCCGCCATATTTGATCCGAGTACAATTTCTTGTGAAGTATATGAAGTCGTGATCAAGGAAAAATAATAAAAGATATAGTAAAATTATCTATTTTGTTTTCAATATTATGCTTTATCCCTAGCTATTTTTAATATCTCTAACGCTTATGTAGTTTGAAAGACTTAACTTTACTGAATGGTACTGCGAACAGTTCGCGTACCCCAAGCACACAACTTAATCGTCACGTGACTTGAAAAGTTCTCAGATGTGAGTTTATTGCAAAATTATGATACGTGTTTAAAAAAAAAAATCTAAAATGTAAAGATTGCATATTAGACCGTATATAATTTTTTGATTACGGAAGTTGAAACTAAACTAATATCCAAATAGGAAATGAAACTATTTTTCCGGATTTAAATCGCGTATATTTGTTTTTTCAAACAAACCAGTCAACCACCAGTTTTTCAGTCAACCGTGACCATGGGACCTGTAAAGGGCCCGAAACGTAAGGTTTGTTTGAAAAAACAAATATACGCGATTTAAATCCGGAAAAATAGTTTCATTTCCTATGTGTAACAATCGCGAAAACCTAAGAACTCGATAATATCCAAATGTTTGTCTTGCCTATTGTCTCGAATTATACGTGACAACAGCACATTCTAATTTTGAATTAGCATAAGTGACGTCACGGTGACATCATCACCTTATTATGTGACGTCCGAAATCACACATTTTCCTTTACCAACAACCACAAGCCATTCTCACCCTTATATCATATTCATAGAGGTCACATTCCCACTGTATGAGTGGTCCAGAGCCGCCAATTCCTGTCTACTTATACCATGTACATTGTAAGTAATTGTATTTACTGTACCCAATCAGAATAAATGTTATTAGCATAGGTTTGACCACAGAACAATAAATACAGTAGAAGTGGCTAGTTATAGTCAAACGCGTGCCACTATAGGTCTCGACAGACCTACATGACCTCGGTCCGCCGTTTTCGCTTTGCAGGGTATTCTTGTGGCATTCTTTCGTGGAAATTCTTTAAAATCCTAAAAAAATGCTTTATTGTGCTGTTTTGGAGTGTTAAAGAGTAAAAAAAGTTAAAGAGTAAAAAAAAAGAGTTAAAAAGAGTACTAAATTAATAACTCCAATTCGTCGTCGTTCAGCAATTAACCGCTAGATGGCAGCACTTTGATTGAAACTTCAATATAATATCAAAACGTCGAAACTTGCAATAATAGGTGATGATGGGTTGAATTTTCAACGATATGCCAACAGGGTAAAGTTTAAATTATATTAACAATCCAGAATTTGTTATTTCTTTTTAAATTTGAAACTACGATCAATCAACATCAAGATTTTATACTGTTTCAAATTAGAATATGTGAGTTTTGGCGACATCGCTCGGTTCGGATAGTAATCGAGGCTTAAGGCATTTCCATTGTTTTTTTTCTTCCGTAGCTATGAAAGAAAGAAAGAAGAAAGAAAAATAATTTATTTGGCAACATTTTACAATAAATAATACAAAACAAACACAATCATACATTATATGTTACCAAAACGGTCACCACTCAGCTTTGTGTAATGAGACGTTGAAGAACGCCTTATTACGCTGGTTTTCAGTGGCGCCATAAATGGACAAAAAGAAAGATGGCGCCTCGTCCAAGCAGGCGGTAAGATAAAAATAAAACAAAAAAGAAATATAAAGATTAGGATGTATTTGTATGGGATTGTATTTGAAATAATCAATCGTGTAAGTATCCTGGATTTTGAAAATATTAATAATTATCTGGGATCGAAGTGATCATTGATAACAAATATTGTGACAATTATTGTGACAATTATTTCGATATTTATAAAATTAATTGGAACATCAAAATGCTAGCAATGTCGCGCCATTTATTTGTATCAGAAACTTAACCATCCAAACGTGTCAAAATCAATCTCAAAGAAAGGCTAAACCCAAAACCAAACCGTTTTCTTAAAGATTTTTCTTCGTGTTTATTTATTAAACTTAACTTAAAATAAATTACATTAAACTGCCTCCGTGGCCGAACGGTTACCATGCTGGACTGCCACGCAGAGGTCCCAGGTTCGATTCCTGGGCCGGGGATTGTATGGTCTACATTTATTTCTCTCGTGAGTTTGGGTGTAATTTGTGGTTGTCTATGTGTGTGTCCATGGCACCCGCGACACAGGGTTTCCCTAGTGTGGGGCTATTTTTAGTGTGTGCGTTATTATTATTTAGTTTTCTTACTTTTGTCATTTTAGTCCAAAAATTAAAGACACAAAAGTATAAGTCAATACGGATAATTTGAAAACCTATCTTGGAAAATATGCATTGATATGTATAAAATTAATTGGAACTTAAAAATACTAGCAATGTCGTGCCATATATTTGTATCAGAAACGTATCCAAACGTGTCAAAATCAATCGGCTAATTATCAAAGATTTTTTTTATAATATTAAATGACGGGACGACCAAGTCGTGCGCCTACGCGTGTCTCTAACAGCTGCAGTGCCACTCAGAGCTTTAAATCGCTAAGATCTGACGGGCACTGCCACTGCACCCGTGACCCTGGTACATAAGTTGACAAGTCCCATGTGCCTATAATTTCACCAACACCCTTCAAAACTGGAACACAGTAATGCTGACATTACTGCTTGGCAGCAGAAATAGGTAAGGTAGCAGTATTTCCCTAGATGAACTCTTTCACAAGGAGCTTTTACTACTATTAAAACACAAAAGCCTTGAGAAATAAAAACCTTGACAATTTGAATCCTGTATACATAGGAATTTTAATGCGCTAATTTGTTCAACTGATAACACAGTGAACGCCGCTCTGTTTCAGGGTCAAAATTTACAGCCAGTCAGCCTTAGCGGTTAAGAACTGGTTAAACTGGCTCCGGCTTACAAAATAAACGTTAAAAAAGCGTAATAGAACTTTATTTTTCCGATTGCAAAGATCATAACAACATTAAGTGTTATGTACGTAATTATATATACTTACATAACATAGCAAGCAAGGTCACGGCTGACCGAGATAGTAAAGTCACCAAAACATATTAAAATTAACAGATCTATACATACATTTCGGAATTATATTTCACAAGATTCTCATGGGTGTATAACAACAAATACCGTTTAAACCTAATTCACCTAAGACGTGTATTTAAATGATCATTTTAAATTTGCAAAAGCAGCAGGCAAAACAATCTAAACGGTCACCTTTTTTAATAATTGGTCATTTTTGTCTGAGGCATATAATAAATAAAACCCAATATATTTTAAATCAGTATATGCGCTAATGTTTGATTTGTATAAATTAACTTTGATAGTTTCACATTCAGCCGCAAAACCAAGTCAAACGAGCATTAAAAAACCTCAAAGTACCTATGTTCGGAAACGCAAGCGAATTCACTCCTGGCATTCGCCGGTCGATGCTGCGGCTCACCCGCTTCGCTCGCTCTGCTCGTGCTGCTGTACCCCCACGCTCGTGGCCTTGCTCTCTATGGGGGAAGATGGCGATCAAAGTCACGCCTTCTTCTCCCTATCCTCCTGCACCGGATGTCAACAAAGACCGCAGCCTCCCTGTCTCTCTCCGCCGTCTCCTAATGCAAAAGAACGGTTTGGCAGAAGGTGAGGACCGCTTTTCTAACCTACTGAATGGAGGGATCAACCAAGATTTGACCTATATGAAAAAAGAGGATCAAATATTGTTATTGACTATCAAATATTAATTTAGTATGCTTAAACATAATGACATGTTTACCTTGAATGCAGTTTATTTATAACTTATTCGTAGATCAACTAATATAGACGGAACAGTTAATATATATTGCACTGTTAATACAATAGTGTATTTACTCAAAAAGTGTTTTTTATTTTTCAGAATTGTTGAAAATGCATTATTAATTAGTGGTAACTTCCCGTGAAAGAATACTAAAATTTATGTAATTCTTGAAGTTTATTACAGATATTTAAAATTTATTGCCGTGTAGAGATGCAAATTTTACGTTCAGGAATAGTATAATCTTGAATTTCACATATTTTGAGTTACAACACTATTCTAATAGCAGTGCGATATATTAAACAATAAAAAATATCATTTATTTAAAAAAGTGCACATTTACAATAGATCAATTATCATATACATATACAATATCACTTAAACATAGATCTGCAACAAGCATATAGAGAAGTTTGTAATATGTGCTAACTCCAACGTAGCCTCGGTTTGTGAAACAGACGTTGGTTCGTGACCAGTCGGATCAGAGGAAGGAAGGGGTGCACGTAAGGACCCTACCCGCTCGACGTACCATTCTTGTCTTACTGTACATCTGAAGCATCCGCGAGTATCTTACGCTGATTGGATAATGCTTTCACCATTATGGCAATCATTATAGTGTGCGCCATCGATGCCATAAGAACTTTTCAATAAATAAATTTAATTTTTTATTGAATTGATATTCAATTATTTTTTGTGAATTACTACTTTGTTATAATTATTAATACATAGATTGAACATTCAGAAAAAAAACCATCGATCCGGCTGGATTCGAACCGACGTCTCCTAGCAAATCGTACCAGACGCTATGTCAACTAAGCCACGGAACGAACCAGCGGACCTCACGAATTTTTCTATGTGCCTTTTGTAGAATCTTTGTATTTGGTTTTCAACGACTTTTTAGCCGTAGCGCCATTTTTGAGAAATCTATAAAAGTATTTCATCACCCAGTAGATACCTTTACAGCTACTAGCTTACTACTAAAACAAACTTACTCCGGTGGCGTAGTGACCCAAGGTACCAGACTCTGCCACGCCTCCCGGTTCTGAGCCAGCTCTTTCCAGCCACTAGCACCGAGGTCCTTGAGATCTTTCTGAACTTCATCGCTCCAGTGGTACCTGAGACATCCGACCGGTCGGCGTTCGATTCGATTGTCCCGAATATTGGTCTAAATTATTTTAATTCATCCTAATTTATTTTATTTTTCCCTCTTGTTTATTTTAGATTAAATACATCAAAAGATATTTGAATTGTTATTAATACTAATTAAAACAACCATAATGCAACGTGTAACGGAATATACCATTGTCTGAAATCGTAATAGGGTCGCCACAGGACAGGAGTCTGCATAGTGCTCCCAGGTATGACATCAAGTTTGCAATGCATTTTTTTTTAATAAAAACCGTACACACTCAACATAGCTCCGCACTAGGGAAACCCTGTGTCGCGGGTGCCATGGTCACACACACAGACAACCACAAATTATACCCAACCCAATTACACCCGGGAATCGAACCTGGGACCTCTGCGTGGCAGTCCGGCATGGTAACCGTTCGGCCACGGAGGCAGTTATAAATGTGAAATTAAATGTTAAAATAAGCCCTCTTCGCGGCAAGATCTTCTTTCATTCTTTCTTCTCCCAGGAAACCACGTGTCCGGCTCGGACCTAATAACACACTATAAAAAACATTAATATCATGTTAGCAAAAACACGATATTGAATTAAATTAATATTAGAATTCTATTCTTTTTTCCAAACGGCCTTGGCAACTTGTTACTTGTTTACGTTAAATTTTATCACGTTTTGTTGTGTTAAGTAATTATTAAAAAAAAATTACACGAGTTGTATGCGTGAGAGATTCGTCCATAAGGTTATAATTAGAGATCGGAATTGGCAGAGTGCATTTAACTAGAAGTAGAGCTTCTTGTGAAAGAGTTAGTCCAAGAAAGTACTGTCACCTTACCTATTTCTAAGTTCCGGTTTGAAAGGGCAAGGGTGCTGGTGAAATTACAGGCACATAGGACTTGCCTACTTATGTCTCAGGGCGACGGGCGCAGTGGCACTGCAACTGCTATGGATAGGCGTGTCGTTTACCACCAAACGCACGGCTTCGTCGTCCCGTCACTTGGTATTGTAAAAAGAAGCATCCAAACCAGAATCATTTGAAAAAAATTAATATTCCAAATTGTTCCTCCCGGGAATCAAAGTCCCGGATATCCTTATCCAGCGTTCTTAGTGAAGTTAGTTTTAGAAGAAAAGTTTGGTAGTTTAACAGCAATAAAAATAAAAGTTTTTTGTTTTGATTTTTGCTTGCAATATGACGAGGCGAACAAGACGCGCTCCCTTTGGCAAACACCATCGTCCATACTGCCGTCCATTAACGAAAACGCGGCTGACGTATAGCCGAAATAAATAAAAAATAAATAAAATAAAATAAAATAAATATCATTAAACAATTTTAATATTCTAAAACTGGGTTATGGTTTTTTAAGACATCTCAAAAAATTATCTCGTCACGTAGCCGCGCTTTAACGGACAGCAGTCGCAGTTCCACTCAGAGCTTTAAATCGCAAATATCCGAACGGGCAGTGCTACCGCGCCCGCCACCTCGAGACAAAAATTGACAAGTTCTATGTGCCTGTAATTTCACCACCACCCTTACAACCGGAACGCAGTAAGCATTACCGCTGGGCGGCAGAAATAGGTATGGCAGTACTTCCCTGGACGAACTCTTTCACAAGGAACCCTGCTGCTACAAAAAAATGTTTCGAATAGAATCGATAAAAAACTAAATGTCTATTTTTAGAGATTTCGTAATCGATCGACCGAGAATCTGTATTGATAGTGAGCATTTTGAACAATAGAGATTTTAGTGACATTTTCTGTAATCATTGAGGACGTGACATTATGTCGAAATCGTGATAATGTCGCGACATGTGACAAGTTCGATATCGCGAAATTAGGGACGGTTACCGTGGTTGAAAATCTCCGTCTGTTCTTAGCTAAACATTCTAGGTACGTTTATATGATGTCACTGAAGTATTGTACATGTAATTATGATGTTACATATAAAAATGCTTTGCTACTGTAACTGTCTTTAATATATTATAATTGACAGCGAGCGAAATTATCAAACGAGTGAGAATTTGTATATTACAGAATAGGACACATTTTAATTATTTGATAACTTAAATGGAATGTAAGTTGCAGTTAGTTAAATATATAATTAAATGTTAAATTTTTTCTGTTGATTTATTGATCTTGTCATGGTGAATATTTAAAATAATAAGTTGAAAGTTTGTACTCATTAGTAATCTCAGTTGTTATGGGCGCGGCAGTCACAGAAAAGGGATTTTCCTGAACAAAATTTCAAATTAAATGTTAAATTTCATAGTCTTCCTTTTATTTCAAATGCTATGTTATTTAGAAGAAAACAATCACTACGATTGAGGCTTTCTATCAAAGTAAAATTACAGATTTTTTTTCACATTTAGCGAGTTCGAATCCCGGTTCAGACAGGCAATTATTTAAAAATGTTTGAATGCAGTTCGAATTGTGTTTTAAATAAAAATTAATTCTTCTTTCAGTAAAATGTCTATATTAAATAATCTACGGTATTTAATATACTTTCTCTCCGTGAGACGTAGCCGGGGACCCTGTATATCAAATGCTTTAAAAACAGTTTAAGTGTAGGTGGAGTGTAACATGATGATGAATAAGCATGTTCTCTAACTTCGAGAATTTTGAAGAAAGTGACGATGGAACGAACCAACGTAAGAATGTGAAGGAAAAGGAATTCGAGAACGTTTCAAAATTTTAAAAGTGAATGGCCAGAAACCAGTAAAGAGGATGATAAAAAGATAGGATGACATCCCCAATGTCTGTGCGTTCGTGGCGGCAAAATGTACGTGGATGTTTGTTCGACAGGCGTAGTAATTGTGTACTTATTTCAGTTGTAGACTTGTTTTTCGTTCCGTGACGTTCAAGCATTGGATATGATGTCATTATGACGTCATCAAACGCGTTTGGCCTTGCAAATTTTGCAGAAACGGGTATGACAGCTTTTTTTGCATGTCTAGAAGCGTTTGGGCCTTGTCGCGGGGGACACATTTCCATCCATTTAACCTAGCTTTAGGCTTAACATATTTAAGCTTCAATAATTGTAAATAAAGTCAAGGACAGGAGTCAAGCGGTAGAAATTAAAAGTCTAGATAAAAAATTTCACGTGGTTTCGAATAAATCACTTTATCGTGTAAATGCATACGGCGTGCCTCAAGGTAGCACACTTGGACCAGTATTATTTCTACTCATAACCCTTGTTCGTATACTGTATTCGTTGGCTGGTATTGGTCCCCCTCACCTAGAACACTTAAATAATATTAACTTTAAAAAAAACAGACCTCAAAAGTACGTGGAATTACGTGTATTTACCATGTTTTATTGAAATCGATTACCGGTAAGTGCGCGAAACCGGATTCATCCCCTAGTTTGTCACCCTTAGAGGTAGAATATGTTCTTCAAATTTAAATGGGGCTAATTCTGAGGTAACTTCTTTCCAACAAAAAAAACATTAAAATCGGTTCGCATGTGCCAGAGTAATAGCATAACATATAACCATTGACTTACAAATAAATGGACGACGGGTCTAATACAAAAACCACGAAAAAAATGTCTCAAGTCAACCTATTCGAAATTTAAATTGTAATGTCATCGCAGTATCGCGCTGTCAGTAGAACAAATGAAGACTAAAGCGGAGTTTGGCGCTCTGTATACGATTTTAGCGCCTTACAAGTGCGGACACTTTTTAGCGCGGACCCGACATCCATATAATTGTAAGTCAATGCATATAACACACAAAATACAGTCGAATTGAAGATCGAAGAGAAATTTAGCAGTATTGTAGCAGTAAAGCTCCTTGTGAAAGAGTTTGTCCAGGGAAGGACTGCCACCTTACTTATTTCTGCCGCCAAGCAGTAACGTCAGTATTACTGTGTTCCGGTTTTGAAGGACAAGGGAGTTGGTGAAATTACAGGCACATGGGACTTGTCTCATGGTAACGGGCGTAGTGGCAGTGCCCCTAAGATCTTTGCGATTTAAAGCTCTGAGTGGCACTGCAACTGTTATGGACAGGCGTGTAGCTTACCATCAGGCGCAGGACTTGTTCGGCCCGTCACTTGATATTATAAAAAATGAAAACGTTTGAATAAATCCGTAAGCAAAATTTCTAAATATCTGAATAAACTTCATCACAAAACAACAACTTAGGAAATCATTAGGAAATGAAACTATTTTTCCGGATTTAAATCGCGTATATTTGTTCTTTCAAATAAACCGACGTTTCGGGCACTTTACAGGTCCCATGGTCACGGTTGACTGTTTTTTTGACGGTTGACCCTTTGTATTGCTATGCTAATGCGTTGGGCAAGAGGGAACGCTGGCATCTTGGGCACCTTGCCGCGGGGTCCCAATTTTATTAATACAATTTAAAAAT
>NW_020653993.1:9846302-9849909 GCF_003589595.1 Hyposmocoma kahamanoa
TATATTTTTACGGGCATATAAAATATTTGAATAAATGTACTGTGATGGCCAAGATTTTATATCCGCCACTGTCTACTGCTATTATAAAGTCCTTTCACCACGATGGCAACCATTATCGTGAATGCCATAGATACAATAAGAAGAAGAAGAAGAAGGAAGAGGATTACATTTCGAAGAGGCTTTTGTGGGGCTGACCAAGGATCCAAAAACAGGCGACCACGGGGCGTTGACGCGAACTTGCTGAGGGAAGCCGCCTTTAAATAACAGCTGTCCAAAGTATCCACATTATTACTTTTTTTTCAGAGTTATCGTAAAATGCGCGCGGTTTAAGAAAATTCAATAAATTTTATGAGTATTTTTACGAGGGTATAAAAATTTCATTTATTTCTCAATTTCACGTTTGTACGAATTGTAAACAATGTAGTGATCGTGTATAGAGATAGGAAAAACTGCTTTTTTTTTAACGGAGCTTTTTTAAAACTAGGCAGGGGCGGATAGTGATCGTTGTCGTTACTTTTTTATTCTCTGCTTTGGTAAATGGTCAATTATCTACTGCAATTTTTTGTATGACACCATTAGAATTACTTTAAAATCCACCTTCGACGTCGTAGGTCAGTAGTTAGTCCTACGATACAGTAAAACCATGGCTGTATGAGGTCTGCTTTCGTTATAGCTAGTTGGGTTCGTGAAGTTGCGGCACGAAACAATTTTTTTACTGTTTTCACGAGCCTTTTTTATACCTCTGCAAACCGTTGTCATTGGTGACTCGATATGTATTCGGTTTCATGTACAAGTACTCTTTGTTTCACACGATGACGCAAAATGAGTTATCTGCCGACTCACGGGCGTAATGACGACTGGCGGTGGAGATAGGGGTGAGTGAAGAATGCGCGTGAGAATAGACGTTTCTTGCGAAAATGTTTGATACGGAGATTAAAATATAAATAATTGAACAACCTACTTGATTGTTATTATTAGTCTTTTCTCAGGACTGATGGCTTGTCTCATATTTGTATCTGACTCAGTAATAAAAGGTTTTACTAGGCTTAATAATTCTTGAAAAACATTTATTGGCATGTGGTGGTACTTAATAAATTGATCTGGATGTTCACATAAACTTGTATATAATATATGAAACTGCCCACACTTTAATCGTTTCATATTGAGTGGATGTACCCAGCTTCTTTTTCTTTGTCTTCTAATGTTTCATAAATACATACTTTTTTAATGGATCCATTACACTATTACAACATAAACTCCCCGTATAAACGTTTTAAGAGGGAGCATGCCAAAAAAGTTTTGACTTTGGCTCCGCCCACATTTGTGAGACAAATATATGCCTGAAGTTCGCGTGACATGCGACAGGAGATGTTGAATTTAGCGCATTAAAAGTACCAAATTCGTTTTAGCGGAATAACTCTAAAACTAAAGGGATTAAAAAATCCGTAGTGACAGTTCTCGATCATGCATAAATATAATTAATTATCTAATTTTTGTTCTAATAACCTGTAGCATTTTGAGGATGAATCGAAAAAATGTGAAAATTAGAGGTCATTTCGTGATTTTTATCTATCGAGGAAACTTTATTGTTTTATGTTTCTGATTAGTGTCTATGCTTGAATATATCGCGTAGTTACTCATACAATATTTTATTTTTAACTTTAAAGTGGACATATCCCTCTAAAATTAAATCGAAGATTAGGAATTTTTCCTCTGCTCCCTCTGGCGCAAACTGCGTAACTCAAAAAACGCAACTGGGTTGTGAGTTCACAAAACTATGCTCGTCTGTTTACCCTTAGTGTCCATGCTTCCAACAGCACTACCACCTTTTGTAATATAAAATCATAAATAAATATATGGAAGAAAGTACTTTTTACACACTGTTATTTTTCCCACGGGAAAATAGAACGTTCAGCAATCTGCTTTCAAGGATACTTAAAGAGGTATAAAGGAATCATTGTCGAATGCTCTAAATTAATTAGTCTTGCACACTGAACAATGTGTTACTGTACTCCATCAACGTATTTAATTTCCACTGCTAAGTACACGCCCTTTTTAAATTTCATTCTGAATTATATAACAAACATTTTCAATTAAGTATATGGAATGACAGGATATTTCGCCACCGAGCATCGTCTATAAAACCATAAATAGAGACGGAATAAGACCCGTCCATGCCTGGTAAGTCATCAGGTAAATGGGCCTCATATCACTTTTAAATATCAACTCTCGTTTGCGCTGAAATCACAAATTAGAAAACTGAAATAGTACAGCGCCAACAACTGACCTGTGAGTACGTCTCCGTATATTCCAAAAATATTCTGTATTTATTGTAATAAAGATAATATCTCTAACAATGGCGTGCTGTTCCATTCTCTGGTGTGGGGAAGACAGCAAAACATCTAATTACAAAACAAACGGAATCACATTTCATCGGTAATTAAATATGTATTTTTTCAATTTTCGTCCATTATAGCAAAGCTCAAGTCAACAGGTCGATTTGAAGTGAAAGAATTGACGACCCCCGTCAATTGTTTCGAATTCGGACTGGCCAATTGGAGCGCAGTTGTCACAGTAATGATTTGGCAGAATAGTTTTCAAACGAATTAAATGACATTTCGTCTCTATTTCTGGTTACATACTCGATGCCACCATGATATTCAATGGTTTTTTTGTGAAATTGATTTGGTCGAGTACTACTTATTTGACAGTAATTGTTTTAGGCAGATATCGGACAGGGAACGGGAGTACAGGGCCAAACGCAATCCTAACTAAGGGAGACGCCACACGGGCGTTGCGCCGACGATGCGCCGCGCCGTCGCAACTGCGTTCGTTTGAACGGACTGAGTTGCCACACGAGCTGTTCCGTCGACGCGGATTGTTTCAACGCACCGTGTGGCATGTGTCGTTCTAATTTATATGTAGTACAACGCAACGCCAACGTCACGCCCGTGTGGCATCTCGCTAACCCCACGGAACGAACCAGCGGATCTTACATATTTTTCTATATGCTTATATGCCATCTGTGAGAAATTCTATTTCTTCACTCTGTCTTCACTCTTTACAGCTACCGTAAAAGTGACCCGAGCGTGGCAGACCCTGCAAATTTCAGTCCATTATCCATTCTATCCATTATAACCTGATCTATCTTTTGTATTTCGAACTAATTACTGTGAAAAGTGGATAATTGCAATCAACTGACGTTATTATTCACCGTCCGCCTTAACGAATTGATAACGGAAAGTAATTTTCCAATTATATGTTTCGCTCAACGTCTCCCTTGCCTACGTCTTATTCCGACATGTATAAGTAATAATTACAACTTTTTCATAAAAAAAATCGACCTCAAAATTTTGCTCATCGACATTTTTTATTGGAATCACATCTGTTTGCCAAGTTTTATAAGAATCGGATACCGAATGTGTGGAATATTTTCTTTAAATTTAAATGGGGTCGGTACTGAAGTACCCTCTTTCCAACAAAATCAGAATCATCAAAATCGGTTCAGAAATGCTGGAGTAATCGCGTAACACACACACATACGCACGCGCGCACACACGCACACACACACACACACACACACACACACACACACACACACACACAC
>NW_020653993.1:9849919-9872939 GCF_003589595.1 Hyposmocoma kahamanoa
ACACACACACACACACACACACACACACACACACACACACACACACAAATACAGTCGAATGGAGAACCTCCTCCTTTTTTGGAGTCGCCTAAAATAACCACATTATTTGCAATAAGATCCGTTCAGTATCTTTTTTTTGTAAAAAGGCATGGAACAAGGGTTGCTGATTATGATGTTAGTAATATTTTTATGTCTTGTTTAACGTACATACTCATAGCCCCACACTAGCCAAACCCATGTCTGTATAAATATTTCTCCCGGCCCGGGAATCGAACCTAAGACCTCTGCGTGACTGTCCAGCATGGTAACCGTGCGGCCACGGAGGCATTTAATTATTAGCATTTTGCAAATAACCCTATAACGAAGACTATTAGGTAATACATTACGATGTGAAATTGAATTAGAATTTTCTTACCAGGGTAATTTGTGCTAGGCATTATGTGCATATATGGAACCAATACACATAAGAATTTCATCAAATCCATTTCACGCTCTATGCTCTTTGATTTAATGAATATTTTTGCATGCAATTTGAAAATCTAATGCGCCATTTTCTATTTACAAATGCCACAGATTAACTAAAGTTTAGATAGAAATAGTGATTGTAATGAATATTATGATGTTTTCACAACTACGATATTTATATTGTTTTTGTGAAAATACTCCTTCTAGTTCATTGACCTACCACCTAATGTTCAAGTTTGTTATAATAATTTATTCATGTAAATTTTTTTTTTTTTATAAATAAATAACGCACACACTCAACATAGCCTCGCACTAGGGAAACCCTGTGTCGCGGGTGCCATGACACACACATATACAACCACAAATTACACCCAAACTCACGAGAGAAATAATTGTAGGCCATACTACTATTTCTCCCGGCCCGGGAATCGAACCTGGTACCTCTGCGTGACAGTCCGGTAACCGTTTGGCCATGGAGGCAGTTAAAAAGAAAGAAAGAAGAAGAAAGATTGAACACAAAGAAAAAAAATTAGGAAATAAAACTATTTTTCCGGATTTAAATCTCGTATATTTGTTTTTTCAAACAAACCGACGTTTCCGACGTCACATGGTCACGGTTGACTGGTTGAAAAAAAAAAAAAATTGCCTGAACAATAACCAATTAAAACACTTCTTACGGAAAGAACGTAATGACAAAATAAACAGTTTCGCACAGGCGGGGAATATCATTCGCCACACCTTGGAAGCGGCGTATTTAAAACAACTCGAAGTCCCGACCAAAGTATAGACAGGTAGCTTATATTAACCCGGCCGGGGATCGAATCCGGGATCTCAGAGATGCTGACTCGACCAAGGATGCCGTCAAAGCAAAAAAAACATTACATTTTCATAAATAAAAGTACTATGATGCTATGTAAGAATGTTAATTTCTTTATACTTCTTTCTCAGATACTCTGATATTCCGGGCTATTGTACTGTGTTTTGTTCCGTTACATGACTCCATTACACGAATTAACACTACAATGTTGCCACGAGGTCTTGAATGACATAACCATAAAAATAATCAACGGACATACCAAAAAAACAGAGACTATAAATGAACAATTACCTCAGAAAACCAAAACACTATTGCGCATGAAGAATTGATAGCATAATTACCCATTATAAGGCTAAAACTTGCGGTATCATTGTCTAGTATTAAAGCAATAATGTCAATTATACGCTGCGTCTTTTCAACTTCAATTTCAACTTTTGTATCTATGGCTCCGTCGTTTTGCGCGACGATTTCGCCAACGTCAGGGTTGAAAGACATGTAGAGCGGTGGTGAGATAGATTGCCGGTTATTAAAATACTTCGGCGATTCTTATTAACATAACCCAGGTTTCCATAACACAGGTTTTAACCTAGCTTGGACACCAGTCTCCCACAATAGCATTGTAAATATATATATTTGCACATTTAACCCTTGTAAATTTGTCAGCTATTGGGAGAAATAAATAAATTTTGTTTGTTTGATTTTGTTTGTTATATATTTTAATGACATTACAAAAATATAATTTGAGGGCTCATGTTATTTTCTTTCTTTTGCGTTTTGGGAACGTTTTAGGAAGTTTTATTTAGCGGGAAATAAAGAATAAAATCGTTTAGTAAAAGAAAGTTAGGCATCATTTTCGTCCAGTAACAAACTTTTGACCGGGGTCAACGTGGAAAATTATCATGGAGGATGGAAAAAGAAATAAAATTATACGAAAGATAGTGGGAGAATACGGGAAGAATGAAGAATATTCATTTTTCTAAAAAATTAAGACTCACCATTAGTTGGGACAGAAAATTATGAAATGAATGTGGTCGAGCGCAGGCTATTTGGAGCTGGTTACAGATTTATGTTATTAAGTTTTAGAAATTTGTATAAAGTGAATACTAGTGGAGAGTGTGCGTTGACTAGGAAGTAGTTGATATTTATAGGGCGAGGCTGCGTCTTTTGTATCTGTAAGTTTAAGTATTAGTGCATAATGTTTTTTTTTTGTATCTATAAAGTTGACGACGAAATGAAATAATCTATCTTTCTCGCTCGTACTTGTGCATTGTTATTTATTCTACCTCTTTAGCTTGATTTCAATAGAGTTGAATTATATCTATTCACGTAATTGAAACGATACGGCCGTTTTTCATAGGAGTGAAAGAGACAGTTGCTCATTGAAAGTGATTTTAATATGTCAAGGGAACTCCGCGATGGGCAGCTTGTCTCGTCGGACAAAACTGTCAGGCGTTTTGTTTGGGAAAACTGTGTTGCGAGACTGTCTTAAATTATTAAGGCATTTTTATACGAATTGTTTGGGCTCTGTTGATACTGGCTATAAAGGTGAATCAACACTAACTAACCTACATCGAAGAAGTCGCGCCCTTCGTGGTAAGCGATACGCCTGTCTATAACAGTTGCAATACCCCTCAGATCTTTAAATCGCTAAGATCTGATCGGTACTGACACTACGCCCGTCACCCTGAGCCAAATTTAACAAAGTCAAATAATGATTTATTCCATAGGTAAAATTTTTACACTTGAAAACGTCATTTGTTAAGCTACTGCTCGTTCACTACGTTAACCTCCCTGAGAAGAACGAGCAAGAAACTCTAGGGATTGCTATTTTCAAAGAAACTTAAATACTATGGAACACACTTTGAATCTTAACTTTAACTGCCTCCGTGGCCGAACGGTTACCATGCCGGACTGCCACGCGGAGGTCCCAGGTTCGATACCCGGGCCGGGAGAAATATTTGTATGGCCTACATTTATTTCTCTCGTGAGTTTGGGTGTAATTTGTGGTCGTCTATGTGTGTGTCCATGGCACCCGCGACACAGGGTTTCCCTAGTGCAAGGCTATGTTGATTGTGAGCGTTATTGTGAGCGTTAAATCATAATTGTGTGGAATCTAGACTCTTGTTGTCTTTCCATACTTCTTTATCTAAAACATACTCTGCAATTTTGTAATATGACTTTTCAATGAAAATACTTTTAATGTTAGTTGTAACAAGCCTATTGTCCCTTTAGTGTCACCAGCTACATCAACATCGGTACCCTTTAAAACCGGGAACACATAATGCTCACACTACTGCTTGGCGGCAGAAAAAGGTAAAGTGGCAGCATTTCTCTGGACGAACTCTAGACAACACCGGATGAAATCTGTGTATTCGCTCTGGTCTAGGGTCAGGATCTGACTGATAAAGCTTGCTTGTACAGGTAATGGTGCCCTTCCCGTGTAAACAAAACTTTGGGTAGGGAGGGTACTATAACCATAGTTATTAGCGGTGGAGCTTCTTGTGAAAGAGTTCGTCTAGGGAAGTACTGCCTGCTGCGTTCCCGTTTAGAAGGGTAAGGGCATTTACTTACAATTATATGGACGTCGGGTTCGCGCTAAAAAGTGTCCGAACTTATAGGGCGTTAAAATCGTATACAGAGCGTCATTCACGCTTTAGTCTTCGTTTGTTCGACTGACAGCGAAGCAAGCAAAATTAGACAGTACTGCGATGACATTACAATTTAAATTCAACGTTTTAGCTTTTTCATATTCCTTTACATGTCACTACGTTTAAATAGGTTGACTTGGGACATTTTTTCGTGGTTTTTGTATTAGACCCGTCTGGTAAAATTACAGGCACATGGGACTTGTTAACTTATCTCTCAGGGTGACGGACGCAGTGGCATTGCCCATAAGATTTGCGATTTAAAGCTCTGAGTAGCACTGCAAGTGTTATGAATAGGCGTGTCGCTTATCATCGGACGCACGACTTGTTCGTCCCGTCACTTGGTATTATGAAAACAAATCAAAACTTAGTTCAAGACATAGCACTGGTCTCGTCGAGTAATTGGTTGGCAAGATCCATAATATAAGCAAGTGGGAGACAGGTGTGATGTTGTGTTTGTGTGGCTGTATTATCTCAATGTTATTGCCAACAATTCAAAGACAAAGTAATATGTCAACCTTCGTGTAACAAAATAAGTTGTTGACTATAATTTTAAACCCGTTTAAGTTTCCCATAATCATCTCATTCACGGCATACGAACTACAATGTCATCATGTAATAAGTGAATAATATAACTTAAGTGCTTAATACTTACCCGTTACTTCGGTTGTAGTGAAATAATTTTAATAAATCATTAATAACAATCATAAAAATAAATGAAAAAATTAATTCGGCTTTAATTGACATGCAAAATATATAAATTGCAAATAATTATTGACAATTATACACAATTTATGCATAACGCAATAAACACATTAAAAAAAAAAATTGTTGGCGACCAGCTGTGACGCAGCCTCTTTCGTTTTTGTACTTCTTTTTTTTAATTTACATTCGATTTATAACATACTTTTCGACTGTTTTCGTTTAGCAAAATTTTGGCAGTTGCTTCCGCTTGTATTTAAAATATTTTTTTATTTAGGATTAAAATTAATATAGATAAAGTAAGGTTCAAAACATTACAAGATATGATCTCTTAAAGTAACCAGAGAGCAATAACAATATAAAAATACTAAAGGACGGTGCGTTCGCGTCTGTGCGTCTTTGTGCGTGCGATTACGTCTGTGCGTTTTGCGTCTTTGTTTAATATGGTCCCAAAAACACACATGTTTTTTATGGGAGCGTTAGTAGAGTTAGAGTTCGTTCAGGGAAGCGCCGCCACGTAACCTGTTCCTGCCGCTAAGCGGTAATATGAGCATTACTGCGTTCCGGTTTAGAAGAGTAAGGGTGCTGGTGAAATTACAGGCACATGGGACTTGTCAGGTTATGTCTTAGGCTGACCGGCGCAGTGGCTCAGATCGTGCACGACTTTTTCTTCCCGTCATTTGATATCATAGAAAAAAAAATTGTGAATGATAACAAACATACAAACACTATTTCCTCATGTAGCTAAAGATAAACATAGCTTACTGTTCACTTAATGGCTACATGCAAGGTGATGTAGAGACGTTAGTGTTTCCGTGGTCACAGCACTGATCAGACATATCAGTCGATTTTAGTTCTTATTAAGTTTGTAACTGATGTGTTTTGGATGTTTTTTTAATATAGACACGATTTCTTGAAGGTAAGAATTATTACTTTTTGTTTAACTAGATATTTGTTCACCGTCTTTGTTTACGTATAATGTTCTAATTAGATATAAAAATTGAAATATTTTGTAATTTAAGTGTTCGGATATCATCGCTTAACAGGCCGTTTATTCCCACTAGTTCTGTTGTACAGTTCTGTTGACAGAACTACTGGTACTTTTTTCCCATTTGTTCTGTTAATAAATAGGCAGTTTTTTTCACAGAGTTCTGTGGAGGATTTTCTTTACTGTTGACTCCTGGTACTATATAGATCTAGTCATTTCGAGTAGGTAATTTTGGAAGGAAAGTGAAAAAAACACATCTGTTATTGTATACAATCTGTATTATGTTATTCAATAGTTACCCGTTTGCGAAGATATTTAAATAATTTCTCTTTATAGGCTTTTGCGCTTGTTATACATTGGAAATGTAACTATTTTTAACCGATTTCCAAAAAAAGGAGGAGGTTCTTAATTGGGCTGTATTTTTATATTGTATGTATATTACGCGATAATTTATGGAAAGAGGGTACTTCAGTATTGATCACATATAAATTTGAAGGAAACATTCCACCTCTAAGGGTGGCAAACTAGGAGATGAATCCGGTTTCGCGCACTTTCCGTTGACCGATGACAATAAAACTTGGTAAATAGATGTAAGTGTGTAAACGATGTGTAGTTTTTTTTATAAACAAGTTATTTCGGTTTTAAAAAACGACCGGAAACGTTGGTTTGTTTAAAAGTAAAACAAATATACGCGAATTATAATCCGAAAAAATAGTTTCATTTCCTATATGCACCTTTTCATTACAATTTTTAGCCGAATTCAAAAAATGAGGTTCTCAGTTCGACTGTGTTTTTTTTAGTGTATTATTTCGGACATTTGTGAACCAATTTCGATGATTCTTTTTTGTTAGGAAGGGGGTACCTCAATGACCAGTGGTTTAAGAAAACAGACTTCAAGCCCAGGTGTGAAGTAATCCCTCACCTTGAAAAGGATGCTAAGCTTCTTGGCTGCATTTTTGGCCATGGATTCTATGCGTCTTCATAACTTCGAAAAGAAATTGGAAGTCCAACTTAATTTTTGGACCTATTCTATTTTTATTTTGGTTTTTGTTTCTTTATTTTTTACAAAATTAATTTTTCTGTTTTTTTTTCGAATTTTGTTTTTTGTTTTTTTTTATCACAAAATTTGGGGAGCATAATATTAGTAAATAAATATGGGTGTGTGTACAATAATACAAAATAAAGTTGACGTAGTGTTCATTGGAAGTATCGATTTGAGCCTTTTTAGGCGGATCTGGCTGCTGAGCCAGCGCCACCAAAGCTTGTTTGATATTTTTTGTTATTTCCTACAATATACTCCACCAAGCCGGCTTCCTACTGGGGTGGTAGGCAGGAGGTTCAAGGAACTTGACAAATCTGTTTCTTTCTCGCTTCACATTAACCTCTCCATATATGCCTGTCTTTTATGGACGTCTCCAATCTGATGAAAACAAACAAGTCCTGAATTTGTAATATTAATAAAGAACTATATACATTTCTGTAGGTGAGAGCTAAAGGACTCAAAGTCCATATTTGTTAAAATCAATCAATGGTAAAAGACTATCGTCATTTGTTTCTTATTTAACGTATTTTGTTTGACCTTCAAATTGAATTTAAACCTAATCAAGAGCTTTATTCTCTTTAGAACAGTTTTTTAAAGGTAGTATAAAAATTATTATTTTCACTACAGAGTCACATACAGGTTCTTTACTTCTCAACTACAGATATATTTATACTTATTTACCTGGCTAACAAATGCAGTTGAAGATCACAATAAATAACAAAGTGAGCAGTCGAGAGTTGAAGTTGTGTATTCTATTATATACAAGTTGCATATTTTATTATACACTACACACCCCAGCAAATTTATCCGAACACTAATGAAAACCTCAAAATAATGATTTTTTAAAATCTGATCGGTTATTTTACTTTCTTATTTTTCATTAATTTGTTTTAATTTCCTACAAAATATTTTTTATATCATACTAATTGACTGGACGAACTAGTCGTGCGTCTGGTTGTAAGCGACACGCCTATTCATAGGAGTTATAGTGCTACCCAAAGCTTTAATCGCAAAGATCCGAGGGACACTGCCACTGCGCCAATCACCCTGAGATATAACTTGACAAATGCCTGTAATTTCACCAGCACCTTACCATTCGAAACCGGAACGCAGTAATGCTCACATAACTGTTTGGTGGCAGAAATAGGTGAGGTGGCAGTACTTCTCTGGACGAACTCTTTCACAAGGAGCTCTACTGCTACTAAATGCGCTCTTGTAACATTCGTTAAGTTTACTTGAAAAAGTTTATTTATTAATTGATTAACCTTAGATTTAGTCAATGTTAATCCATTATAGTTTTTAAATTTTCAGCCATTTCTGCTTTGTTACAAAACTGAGAAAAAAAATTTGTTTAATTAATTTATTTTTTCAATAAGTGTTGTAAGTTTTGTTGTAAGGAGATGTTAATAGTATTTTTTTTCCCTCGAGCTTTGGCGAGAGTGTCTATTAATCTGAAGTTTATATTGACCGAGGTTTATTATTTTAGTCTCGAGGTAACAACATCACTTTTCACTTTGATGGCCAGAAAAAAAGCGTTTTCGCTGTACAACAAAATTACGAACTAAAATTCTCAAGTTCCCGTGCTATTTTGTTTTCCAACCAGACACAGACACAACAAACGTACAAACGCGGGAAAATAATATGGCGCCACCGTCTATGCGGAAAAGGCACGGTACTAAAACCGAGCGTACTACTGGCTGTTTGAGTTAGTTCACTCGAAGAAAATTAAAAAAATAGGTACTTTTGTATGCGATTAAAGGATGCACTTTACTCCCGCTACATATGGCTATACTGACGTACTTTTGGAGTATGAGGAGTGAAAAAGATGTTAATTTATTTGTTACTTTATGTCTAATTCTTATTTATTTAAACATAAACGTTACTATTTTATATTATCACTTTTATTTTGTTCCGCGAAATGTGCCGATATGTGTATTAACACCCATCCCATACTCATGCCGTATAACATTGACTGAAGGTAAATATGACCATTTACTTTACTTGAATGAAAAAGTATTACTTGTGTAACTTATGCCTGATAGGTAATCCAATATTGACATAACTACATAATACAGGGTGGTTTGCTTATTAGACATAACTGCGGCGACTTTACCATTTCAGTTGTGAGACTATGGGACCAGTAAAAGGCCCGAAACGTTGGTTTGTTTTTTTTTTTGAAAAAGTTATAGGTACTTGATTTAAAATCGAAAAAATGGTTTAATTTCCAGTGTGTAGTTAGCAATTGCGAAAGTCTAAGTAGTCGATTTGTTATGTTAAGTTTTTGGTTTTAAAACTATAGTGAAAAGAAAACATTTTATTTTAAGCATTGACTTACGACGGGTCTAATACAAAAACCACGAAAAAAATGTCCCAAGTCAACCTATTCGAAATTTAAATTGTAATGTCATCGCAGTATCGCGCTGTCAGTAGAACAAATGAAGACTAAAGCGGAGTGTCGCGCTCTGTATACGATTTTAGCGCCTTACAAGTGCGGACACTTTTTAGCGCGGACCCGACGTCCATATAATTGTAAGTCAATGATTTTAAGGCAAAATAAAAATAAATAATGGCGTGGTAACAAACCTGTAAATTTGTGATAAACATTTATACATAGGGCGCACTATAAGTTTCCGAGGCCACTTACATAAACAATATTTAAAAAGTAATTACAACATTTGAAAATAGAACTCTTTGGCTGTAGAATACAGTTTGTTTCATCTGATTGTCACTTGTTTTTGCATTGTGGCATCACTTTAGAAATTGGTTGTCTACATCACCATGGATTTAAGTTGTGAAAATTTTCGTAGCATGATTTTCTACGACTTTAAGTGTAATGTAACACCTCAGCGGAGCTTCAAACTGCTTTTGGCGATGAAGCACCATGCAAGACGACTATTTATAGCTGGTTTGCAGAATTCAAATGCGGTCGTGTGAATCTCAGTGACGAATTTCGTGATGGTCGCCCGTCCACTGCTACGAACAACAAAAACATCAATGCTGTGCGCCGTATGATCAAAACAGACAGGCATGTGACATACTATGAGATTCGGGCATCTTTAGGCATAGGCATAAGTCAAATACAATCAATACTACACAAACATTTAGGTGTGAAAAAGCTGTGCTCTCGGTGGATCCCACACAATTTGACTGAGGCTCAAAAAACGGATCGCGTCACTTGGTGCAATGCCATGCTTTAAAACTTTGGCACTGGCACACTTTTCACCGACCAAAAAACCTGATCCTTTTTTGGTGGCACTTTATTTCCAATACTTTCTAGACACAAAAAGCTAATAAACCCGCGACAAAACAGTCATGGAAACTTGAACGTTCATTACTTCCTCGTATGCTCACGCGCATTCTTCGAAACTCTCGCATTTATAATGAAACATTCTTTTACTACGTAATATAAGTAGACCACGACATGTCTGAGCCAATGACCATTTAAACACGTTCACTGATTACCTCGTGGTTACGAGTGAGACCACCCAGCTATTATGAAGATATTTGCCGTAACGTCTCCTAGCTTATTTGTTTTTAATGGATTAGTCAAAAAGTCCGCGCTGATTTTGCCACTAGCTAACTTTAAATAAAAAAAAGCTTTTTTCAATTTTCAAGTTTATTCCTTAAATGTCACGGTGTTAGATCACCAAGATATTCAATTATTTTGTGAAATTACTCAACTTAAAGTAGCAGTAGAGCTCCTTGTGAAAGATTTTGTCCAAGGTATTTCTACAGCCAAACAGTAGTGTTAGCATTACTGTGTTCCGGTTTTGAAGGGTCTGATCTGGAGTCAGGACCAGACTGGTAAGATGCGGGCTTGCTTTCACAGATAATGGTGCCCTTCCTGTGTAACCAAAAGTTTGGGTAGATAGGGTATTATAACGATAGTTATTAGCAGCGGGGCTTCTTGTGAAAAGGTTCGTCCACGGTTCTATTGTCTGCTGCGTTCCCACTTAGAAGGGTAAGGGTGTTGGTGAAATTACAGGCGCATGGGACTTGTCAAATTATGTCTCAGGGTGACAGGCGCAGTCTTTGCGATTTAAACCTCTGAGTGGCACTGCAACTGTTTTGGAGAGGCGTGTCGCTTACCATCAGGCGCACGACTTGTGCGTCCAGCCTCTTGGTATTATAAAAAAAATTATTTTGTTATGATCCAGCAAACCAGCAAACCTTCTCAGACGCTATGACAACTAAGCCACGAAAAACGTAAATAAAACGTAATAAAAACGACTTTTTTGCGCCATCAGTGGGAAATCTATTTCTCCATTCAGCCAGGTACGTTTAACCAGAGCTTTTTTCCACTAAAACGTTATAAAGTCTGTGGCCATTTTAAATATAGTATTTTAATAGGCGGGAATACCCACCCTCGGATTTGAACCCACGGCCTCGGCACGTGAGAGGCGACGGGTCAAACCAGGCTACCACGGCTCTTTTATTATTTTTATTATTATGTATTATATATTTTATCCCACATACGGCTTTTTTATATCTTACAAGAAAAAATTTCATGGTACAGGGTCAAGAGCACGTCAAACTTGACACTTAAGACTTAAATGCAACTCTATGCCGCTTACGATGAGAACGGTCCAAAGTACAAAGTGTCAAGCGTGATGTGCTCTTGACTGTACATTTAACACAAAAATGTTTGTATTTCTGTTTTCGGTTTTTGTGCAAACGGTTTTTTCTATTCTTTTTATGACAATAAACTTTCTTTTCTTTTTCTTTTTTATTTATTGGTTCACTTACAGTTATTACAATGTTACTTACTAAAATTAAATGTAGGTATAGAAGATCTTATCTAATTGCACAACCAATTACAAGTAAACACAGCTTACAAAAACAACATGAATGTAGATAAATTAGAACTTAAAAAAAAAGCTATTCAATCCAAAAAAAAGAGAAAAGTAAAATACAAACAAAAAAGTAATAGTAAATACAAGCGAACAAGGGTCTCGGCATTACTAGTTAAACAGAAAAAATAAATAAAATTAATTAAGGTTAGATATAATACTATTACGAAAATTGTTCAGCGACTGCCAACATATATCGCTTACCTGACTGTGCTTATTATATAGTCTACAGAGCCTTGGGACACAGGAATTAAAGCCCAGAACGGTTTTGCGGAACGGAGGCACTAAGGGTGTAATTAAAGGCTCTTTTTCATGATAAACAAGACTTAATTAACAATAAGGAAAATAAGAGTTGCCCATTCACGTCGTTTTCGTCACAAACTGCCATATCAAACGTATCTTAGCATGTATAACGTCAGATCTTACTCAGCTTTGAAAACGAACATTCTACATTAAAGCGTGAAACATACAAAGAGCGGGTGCGGGTCGGGTTGGGAGCGCGGCGGGTCTAATTCCTAACACATCAAACGCGGGCGTGTGTTGTCGTCCATATAAATACATGCAATTAGACCCTCACCCGCTCTCTGTGTGTTTCACGCTTTAGACCCGCCGCGCACGCCACCCGACCCGCGCCCGAGCCGCACCTGCTCTCTGAGTGTTTCACGTTTAATCAACATATTAATAATACAGGGTTATTTGCAAAATACTAACAACATCGCAGGACTATGTTGCTAATATTATAAATACCAACTTTTGTTCCATGACTTTTTACAAAACATTATAAATTTAAGAAACGGAACGAACCAGCGGACCTCACGGACTTTCCTAGTGCTTGCGTCATATCTTTGTATTTGGTTTTTCAACGACTTGTAAGCCTCCTCCCCGAGCAACGACTCTCACCCTGTTCCTTATTTTAGCTTCGGACTGATTTTCACGTTCACACAGCGCTTTCTTTTGTTACCACATTGAGTTATCGTTTGATTTGAGATGGATCTTTTTAATATTAAGTGACGTGACGAACAAGTCGTGCGCCTGATAAGCGACACGTCTATCCATAACAGTTGCAATGCCACTCAGAGCTTTAAATCGCCAAGTTTTAAGTCACTCTGAGACATAAGTTGATAAGTCCCATCAGCCTGTAATTTCACCAGCACCCTTACCCTTCAAAAATAGAAATAGGCAAGGTGGCAGTACTTCTCTGAACGAACTCTTTAGCGGGGTTGTTTATATGTATATTAACTAGTAACAATGTATACATATATCGGTATAAAGGCATATCATCTATATAACAAAGTAGTTGTTTGTTTTTGTTGTTTGTTTTCTGGTTAAATAAAAGATCTTACAAAAAAACCATATTCACTTAATGGTATAATTGCGGGGTAAATACGTTAATTGATGAAATGTCCGCCATGCAAAACTGAGATTTAAAACCTGTTAGGAAGTTTCAATTTCCAGAAAAAATACTTTAACATTTTTGTTGGGGGTAATTCCGTCATTTATACACTAGGGCTGGGATGCATAAATGTCGATAAACTATTTAAAATTATTCGAAAATAAATCAAGTAATATTACTTTTTCAAACACGTACCTTATGTACCGAAATGGCAAAACTTTTTATTTATTTTAAATTTCTTATCAAGGGTGTTAATTTGGATGCATTACTTTGAATAGATAAAAGCCAGTGTGTGAATATGAAGGAAATGTGATGTGAAATCAGCTAGCAACATTTGTATATATACAGTGCATTTTTTGCATTTCAGCTACTTTGTGCTTTAAGATACGAGTTTGACAAAGTAAGGCGACGGTATGGTACTGGCAGATGTATATTAGTTGTGACTAAAGCTTATGACTATAATAAATAAAAACAACGTTTGTCGGTAGATGCAAGCTGCACATGTGTTTTTCTTGAGCAATTAGAATATCAGAAAATTTTAAAAAATCGAACAAAGTAAACAAACACTTTTAACCACCATCTACAACAAAATCAGACAAATAGCCATTTAAATTCAATACAACGATCTGTAACAGATACATAAAAGAAATTCTTTTAATATTTCTCTTCTTTTTTGTGTGTTCGAACTTACATATATCAATAATAATATCAAGCTAGTATAGTATTTTCACAAAAGAATATACGAAGATCATTGTAGTAAAATATTATGTTATTCAATAAATAAACAATATTATATTATTGCGGCTACGGTGAAAAAGGTTCTAAAATCTCTCACTAGATGTCACTAGCAGTGTAGAATGCCGAAAAATACAGTACAAAGATCTTTAACAAAAACGGTTACCTATCAGTAGTCGGAAAAGACCTTTTTTCAGAAATAACGTTTGCTCGAATTTTCATAACGTCGAAAGTAATTTTGAGAGGAAAATGTTTTTTCTTTTAAACCTAACTTAACCTAACCTTACCGAACTTATTCGTGTTTTTGCGACAAACATCCAACATATCCTGAAAGAACAACGGTTTCGTTATAATTCAGTTTTCGGTGTAATGAAAATTCGAACAAACGTTATTTCGGAAAATAAATATTCGAGTTTGTGATAGATTACCAACAAAACCACGTAGGAGAATTTCGACAACTTGACCCGTAGCTCAGTTGATAAATGTATGCTCGTGGGTTCATTTCCTATCGGGACTTTCTGTGTTCGATTTTTGTAATAATCAAAATAGTAGATACCACATAGTTGAAAACCTATTCTGGTACCTTAGTTCTTCTCTACACCACACAAAAAAATATAATCGACATTTATGCCGATACTACGGACATCACTGGTGTTTTGTTACTTCGTACACGGTGGAGTTATTATTATATTGTTATCTGACTTAATTGCCCCATGTAAAAATTTTGGCAGGTTATAAAACGTCAGACTTAATAACACAATAATATTAAAGCTTGGGATAAATCAAATTACCAGCAAAAAATAACTGTTTCTAATCTCATACTTTACCTCGATAAAACTTTGAAAAACACACAGAAACCACTTGAGGAATTTAATACATTTGCAGAGCGTTTTGTTTGTAGTCTAGCTCAAAAACAACGACTCACCGTACCTAAGTTAGGTCCTTCAACATTTCTTATGTAAGTTTACGCGCGTATATCAAAACAACTATGTTTGATAACATAACAGCTATTTGTCGCCTTGATGAAGGGTTCTGACCGTTTGGCTTATTAAAAATAAAAATATATATTTCATAATTATTAATACAAAGATAGAACACTCAGAAAAAATCCTGGATCCAAGAATCTTTCGTAGATTTCTCATAGATGGCGCTACTACCATTTAAATTTGAAGAAAATATTTCACTTCTAAGGCACTGGCAAACTAGAGGCTGAATTTCAACAACACTCGGAGTAACCGCGTAACATACACACAAATAAAAAACAGTCGAATTGAAAACGTCCTCCTTTTTTTAATTGGATTAAAAAGTACCTTTTTTTGTCGCTAAATAGAAATAAAATGTCGCTTTTGATGTGATATATTGCTAAATTAGTGATACAATTGTTAAGTTGACAACCCTGAATGCTAGTTGCGGATTTAGCTATTAAAAATCGTTTTATGGACAGTCCCCGACACGAGCTTCCTCACAATATTTTCCCACACTTCACGCGTAAGAATTTTAACAACGTGTTAAATTTTTAATATTAGGTTCTAATTGTTCTACTAATTTTTCAAGGGCTTCAAAGCGCTAAGTGGCCATTAGTGTCTACAGTCGAATTAAGCAGTTTAGTGATAAACTAACGAATGAGATCTAAGTTTTCGTAATTTACTAAACAAAAAACCTAATGAAATGAGAGTTTTTCATCATCACCATAATCGCTATGTCCCATTACTAGGCACATCCGTGCCTTGTAGTGGAACATAGTTCTGTGAAGCTGCCGATTCGGCTTCACTGAAAATTCGCGTAACGAATGCCGAATGGTAGCCCACTATTCGTGGCATCTCTAGTTACGTCCAAAGTATGAACTGTTGTTGTATTATGTTGGCATGTTATGTGTAAAACTATATGCTAATGAATTTAAAACTTTTCACACGCAAGTAACCAACTTAATTAGGTACGTACGACGTGTTATCAGTTGCCCTTGTTCGGGCACGATCGGACGCGGTCGTCTCGTGACATCATACCGAGGCCAAACGCGTTCGCGGCTGTGTGGAAGTACGCTCATTAAAAACTTAATTTTACGTGGTAATATTTATGAATTCGATAACTTTTATAACGCAAAATAATAAAAATTACCTGCGTAAACGCGAAGGTCGACAGACGCTCACCATCCGATGGAGAGATATTTCGATTGCCCCCTGCCGCACTCCAAAACACCTCGGTATTAACTTATTATAGAGCCTTAACCTATAAACAACATTGCATCAACACCAAGCAGAAAGTGAACACTCGGAACAACCTTCTGCGCAGCCTTATATCTCGCAAGTGGGGAGCTTCGCCACAAACTTTGCGAACGACCGGTCTATAAACCCTTTTCCTTTCTGCAGTCTGGTATCGTTCAGCACACATGCGCCTGGTGAATACAGCACTAAGTTGTCACAAGTTGGCACTATTGTGTCCAATATGTCGAATTATTGCACGCTGTTTGAAACCAACCCCGGTCGATATGCTGTATCGGCTGGTGTTGCTCCTCCGGACGTCCGTAGAAACATGGCTAGCTCACTGGAACTTTAAGAAAAGAAACTGGCCCGCGGCACCCATTACACCACCACGTACCGGTAATAAAGAATCGCCACAGTTTCATTAAAGAACCCTCTGGACGGGGAAACTAGCCAGGTCCGAATAAGTCTCTGGAAGCAGAACACCCCACGGCATCGCTCATCTCGCTGTCGGAATACGTCCCTCCTGGGCATGATTTACCTTGGCAAACTCGGAAGTCCCTAAATAGGGTGCGGACCCAAGTCGGCCGAAGTTTGTAGTGCATGCACAGGTGGTGTCACTCTCCAGACTATGGCACATCCTTGATCTTGTCCTGCGTGCCCCTACCATCTGTACATGCGAGGACCTGTAAACGTCACTGACAATGCTGTGTCAGTTGCTAAGTACTGGTCCTCACAAATATAAACGTCAGAGTCGACACGCTTAGAAGATAAAAATTATAAAGGAACTGTTTTTTTCGGGATCTACAATTGTGTAGGGTCAAGTGGGGTAAAAGGAACACCAGGGAAAGATGGACTTGAAGCCTTGATTCATAATTTAATTAAAGAATTTAGCTATCTTTAGGACTATAGTCTCCGAGTCGACAAAACAGACAAACAAATTAGTTTATGCACACAGTTGTGAAATCTTCAGAACATGAGGTATACATAATAACCTTTATAAGAAATACAATGACTATTTCTCTCACCCCATCTCTGGGGGAAAAGAAACGTTAGCACAATTTGCACGTTTTCCGCAAATATATCGCAAATTCTCAAAAGACATTTACTTCTTTGAACATTTGACTCAAAATAGACTTTTCGGGTTCTTTACAAGTCCCACTGCCGCTTAAACATATGAATAAAAATATAAATTACGTAATTTCGGACAAATTAAGTCCTTAGCGGTTAGTTTTACAACTTAATAAGTACCTATGTTAGTAAGAAATAGCAAAGATAAAATGCAAAAAGCCGATCTATCGAGGTACACTTTTTCTAATGTGTAGCTCGATATACCGACTATAAATTACCGTGTCAATGCGGTCGGCAATCATCTTAAGGACACTGTTGGCGCTCTGCCGTATACGACATATAATTGATGCAGTTTTTTAGCGTAGTATGGCGTAAAAATGTACTTAATATCCCTCGAACCTCAATAGTGAAGAATCTCTGTCTAAAATTAGCCCACGGGCCGCTAGTATATAAAACCTTTGTACGGAATAAAGTAAACTTTACTCCAATACTGCATCGAGCAAAACTTAAGTTATACTGATTTTGCGAGTTATGTCGGTCACTTTAGTTCTCTGACGTATGACTTCATTAGGGCGAATCCCTATCATCCATCAGTGAAACCCTACATCCGCTACACGCTGAGCGACTTTAAATTTGTGGATGAGACCTGTTGTTCTAACATTTGGAAACAGGAATAAACGCGTTTACACACGAATAGGTATTTTCCTACCTAGTTTCCTAACGTGGTCCATTCCTGTCGTGGTCACGGGCTGACGAGGTGTGAAAAATAATTATTCGTATGTAAACGCGTTTATTCCCGTTTACAAATGTTAGTACAATGCAACGCGAAAGTTTAAAAGTATATAGAGACCTGTTGTTAATTGTACATTAAAGAAATTTAATGCGCTTTCCAGTATATACAGGGTTTTTAGTTAAATCGTTTTAATGTTACAGTCATAAAACTGTATATTGGATTCTATAATAGAAAAGAGCATGAAATGTACATTAGAATGTTTTAGATATCGCATTTTATAACAATACATACACTTATTGAATTTTGTTTCAAAAACCTTGATATTTCAATTTACATAACATACATAGATATGATAAACAACGCTTCATCTGTATGCAAAATGTCATCATCACCTATGAAAAAACTGTTCATGGAAAACCAGCACATGCTCTGATGCAGGATGTTTCTATCTCTTGCCTTCTAACTTATTATTATCTTTTATATAATAATGTGTACAAGGATCGTAAATGTGTAATGTGGCATACAACAAAGGATACACACGGTATCTACCATTTCTGCAGGACTCAACAGACGGTAAAACAGGTGCGACCACAGACTATTAGGCGCTAACGGATGGAACGACTGAAAATCTGCGTCTGTCTTTCCCGAGATAGACATATTGCTAAGTCGTATCCTTTTCCTCTTTGCACCTGCCGCTATGCACACTTACCACGCACTCACTTGTTGTTTTAGTCCTAAATATTAGATTAGGGTGTACAGAGACTCAATTTAATGAATAAACAAAAACTAAAAAGTTTCCAAGCACATGCAATTCAAGTATCTTTAAGATTAACATCGGCTTTACCTATGGTGCAGGTTGTACGACACTCACGGGAAGCGCCGCGCCACTTACGATACCTCCAAAGAGTCTGCGTGACTCGCGGTGCAAGCGAAGTAAACAAGCTATAGCTTCTTAACGTCATCAAATATTGGCACCCAAATTTCCGATCACTGAGCGACTGAATAGCCATCTTCTTTCTGGGCTAGCTCGTTCCATCATAGAACCTATATTTTCTCCACGTCCTCAAGAGCAGGTGGCTCCGCAGCTGAGCTGGCGGAAAGAAGAGAAAGAGAGTCGAAACCCTTGGCCTGTGGGACCCCGGTACCCTTCATCTGTACAAAATTTTATCCAAAAAATTAAATAGACTGTCTGGGAAACCCAAAGGCTGCCCGCCTTGCCCAACGCATTAGCATAGCCATACAAAGGGGTAACGCTGCCAGCATCTTGGACACCCTGCCGTGGGGACCCAATTTTATTAAATCCCGGTTTTAGTTTCTAATATTTATTGTACCTTAACTGTAGATTTTAAGTTATTATTTTATTATTTCATTAAATAAAGTAATATCAGGGCAAGACCATTTATTTACAAAAATGCATTTTACATCCGGAAAGTAGGTAACAGCTTCATTTCCAATGAGCAATAATTGCGAAAACGAGTTGTGTTGAAAATAAATAAAAAATAGGTTTTAGTCAAGCTAGTCAAATGATGATTGTTAGTTTTTTGCTGAAGTTACACCGCATCCGCTTTGTGTGATAAGGTAACTGATAACTAAGAATGCGTTACACATATGTAATTTAAAATATCGCACCTACTGTGAAACAGTGACTTGACCCGTCACGCGTCCAAAAGACACATGTTGGGCAACTAACCTTACCTAACCATTTTGGTAATGAAAACTAATTTTCTCTTAATTAAATTTTTATTGAATTGATATTCAATTATTTTTTGTGAAAATACTCCACTAGTTTGTTAAAATTATTAATACAAAGATCGAACACTCAGAAAAAACACTCAGAAAAAATTCCTTCGATCCGGTCGGATTCGAACCGACGTCTCTTGCATACCGTGCCAGACGCTATACCAACTAAACCACGGAACGAACCAACGGACCTCACGAATTTTTCTATGTGCTTGCGTCGTGTCTTTGCACTTGGTGTTTCAACGACTTTTTAGTCGTAGCGCCATCTATGAGAAATCTATGACAGATTTATCACCCAGTTAGTACCTTTACAGCTACCAGTCCTGGCGTTTTCTAATATTTATTATTATTGGTAGCAGTAGAGCTCCTTGTGAAAGAGTTTGTCCAGGGAAGTAATGCCACCTTATCTATTTCTGTTGCCAAACAGTATAGAAATCTCTATACGAGAAGAGCAGTATCTCGCGCTGTATGTCACTCGCGCTTTATATCACTCTCGTGGTAGTCGCGTCCTGTCGTGCTAGCCCTACAGGTTTCGGTGAAGGGATATTGCATTCGGCTCCTCGAGCAACTCGTATATTTTCTATTATGGTCGATTATGTACGTACGAACAATAGTCTTAAGTTTTAATTATTTTATTTTTGTATTACTAACAATTGGACCCAAGACGTCATAATAAAATATTTGTTTCTATTATTATGGATATCTGTTTTAGACTCTCCTCTCTCCCGTGGCCTAAAAGATTAATTTTGAACTTTAGATTTTGAGAGGCGGTTTTCCCCGGCAATGGCACAGTCGGCCGGGTTCAGGGACTTCTACATTTGTGCTGGAAACAACATAGCACAGAAATCCAACCGCTACTAGCTGCTAGCGAGCCTGATTGGAATTAATGCGTTTGACTCGTGTCGGACAAAATGACATTATTATTGTGAAATTAAAAAGATATAAAATATTAAAAGTTTTCAATATGGCGGATGAAAACAGCTGCGTGTTAGAGACAGCGTGTGGTTCCAATGTAAACAGTTGGGAACCCCACCATGTCTCTTTAGGAAGTAAGATGGGTTAACTTACATTAATAAAATTTACAAAAAACAAGTTAAAAGGTAAAAATTCACTTAAAAAGTAAAGCCTATAATAAGTAAATAAAAAACTAAAAATCCATTTACTAGTGTAAAATTCACATAATGGTAACGTACTGAATAAATTTCCACAAAAATAAATAGAAGAAATAGAGTCAATTAACATTAAAAACTTCAAGGTTACAATGAATAGGCATTTACTAAATAAATTCGTAACGTCGTTGACCACATCGTCGCTTAACATTTGATTTGATTGCGGACAAGCGTGTATGTATTTAGTGTTTCAATGAACTGTAATATTCGGCCTCAGGTCAAATACCGAATATTCGGCTAGAAGCGTGGCATAATAGATGAATATATGACGAAACTATGACGAATAAGATCTTAAACGAACGATAATTTGGCTAACAACAGCCAGTACTATATTATTATCGCCAAATAAAATCCAACTCCGATTTCGCTTAGCTTTTGTTGAAGTCAAATTCACTATTATTCTCTAAGTTCAGGGTGTTGGTGAAAATGGTGGACCTTAGTAACAACATTAAAAACGAGATGGCACCACTTGTAACGACAATTTTACAAAAAAAAACTTGTTTTCAAAATAATTTTTGGGTCTTGATTAACAAACAATGAAAAATATGTATGTCATTGTAAAGGTGACAAGTATGACGAAATATAGGTCGACTTTTATCATACAATTGATGCCACTGACGTGCACGGGTCATGTTGAAGAGCAGGGTTATCCGCCACGTTGAACGTATAAATCATCATTAACCCATTTATACGTCCCGCTGCTGGGCAGCCTCCTCTCAGGTGAGGGTTTTCAGGCCATAGTACGCCAGCTGGCCCAATGCTGGTTAGCGACTTTACACGTTTTCAGAGGATTGTGAACCTTCGTCGACGTGTAAATTGAAGGTCAGGCGGATACACAAACCATATCTGTGTTGCAAAAACGAGCGATTCGTTCTGTGTACCGTTTAGGTTCTCGGATTTCTCTCAGCGAAACGTGTAATTAGTCTGGTATCATGCCTGTAACAATATACATAATTTCGTTAATAAAGAAGATATCCATAATATTAACCTTAGAATTAAGTCCAAACTCATGGGTACCACGATTTCGTTTAACTAAGGTAAACGATTATTTCATGGGGAAATGTATACGTTTTTACAATAAGATTCCGGAGCATAGATTACCATTTCCTAAGTTGAAAATTTACATTAAAAGTATTTTAACTGAAAAGTTATGTTACAAAATTGTAGACTACGTGTTAGATAAAAATGTATGTCGCTACTCTTGCTTAAACTGACTTCAAAACCCTTTAACAAGGTGACAAATATTTGTAAAATGATCAAACAAAGCTGTAATGATATACGCGCGTAAACTTATACGCATAATGTTGAAGGACCTAACTTAGGTACGGTGAGTCAGTGTTTTTGAGCTAGACTGAGGTCATCCTCTTGCCTAATTCCTGCTAGTGAGGTCAGACGTCGAGGCCGTGGCTTTGATAAAGTTTGTAATATATTTAATAAATGTTTACGTTAAATTAAATATAGGAAATAATACAACAAATAATACTGTTGCAGAGTTTTAAGCAATATACATATTTATTTAAAAAATCGTTAAGAAAAAAGATATCCATCATATTAACCTTAGAACCAAGTCCAAAGTCATGGGTACCCCGATATCGTTAGTCGTTTAACTAAAGTAAACGATTCTTTTATGGGGAATTGTATACGTTTTTACATAAAATTCCGGAGCGTATATTAAGATTACCATTTCCTAAGTTTAAAATTTACATTAAAAGTATTTTAATTGAAAAGTCATATTACAAAATTGTAGACTACGTGTTAGATAAAGATGTATGGAAAGACAACATGAGTCTAGATTCCACAGAATTATGATTCAAAATGTATTCTATAGCATTTAAGTTTATTTGAAAAGAGCAATCCCTAGAGTTTCTTGCTCGTTCTTCTCAGGGAAGTCGGTACAGTGAACGAGCAATGAAAAAATGACGTTTTTAAGTGTAAACATTTCACCTGTGGAATAAATGATTACTTCACTTTGACTTTCACTAAATCGATCAGCAGCTTGATTTTGATTGCCTCACTCGATCGGAAACTGCGTCTCTTCCGAGTCGAGGCGCACAATTGCGATTCACAACTGGCCGATCGGAAACTTAAGATATTTCAAATCGGAACAATAGTTGACTTAACTCACAAATTAGAAAGATATAGCAGGAATCAGGTTCATCTTCTCGCTCAGAAACTCATCTGATTTCGAGACAACCCCATCGGTTCGATTCCGATGTGACTCAAAATCAGCATGCTGAGGGAGACTACCACTGTACCCGTCACCCTGAGACATAAGTTAACAAGTCCCATGTGCCTGTAATAATTAGTAGCACTTTACTAGTAGCCCTTGCCCTTCAAAACTGGAACGCAGTATAATGTGGCATTACCATTTGGCGGCAAAAATAGGTTAAGTAACAGTAGGTACTTCCCTGGACGAACCCTTTCATAAGGAGCTACTTAAATAACTTCCCTACAGCGCAAGCTACTTTATTG
>NW_020653993.1:9872949-9889423 GCF_003589595.1 Hyposmocoma kahamanoa
AACTACTGGCAACACTGTTGTGGCCCGCGACGCCCGCTTCCCCGCGTATACCCCGCCGTTGCGGGCAAAGGCTCGTTTAGGTATTATTCGTTGCGCAACTGTATACAGTAACTGTAAACAGCAAAACTGGGTCGGGAGTGTACATTAAAGGCCATATACCAGAACTAATACTACATTAACTATATGACTGTGCTAATAAATAAGTATTTAACATAGAGTAAATAAACATGATGACAAATGGCGCGTGTCCAATTTGTGTTAAAGACAATAGCATCCGACCGACGACGGTCTTGGGATAGGTCACATGATATATGGATTATGTATAGCGTGTATTCTAGAGCGTTTCTTCTATATGCGATTTTAGATGACATCGGTAGTCGGTTTGCACTTGCGTTAGATGGGAAGAACCCGGGTACGATAACACCAATTTCTTTTTTAATTGTGTTCTGAGTATTCGTAACCCTATTTTAAATTGTTGAGGAAAACCTATTTTATGAGGTACTTAATAAACTTGTCATAAGAAAATGTGTACGACCCCACATAAATTATGAATCATTTGATGTATTTCTTAATATATTTGTTTATATTTCAAATGACGAATCTTACAAATTCAGATATGTACGTTTATTATATACGTATACGTTACATACGTACGTTACATTATATTTATTTTATACTATCAAAATCTGGCGTATAGTTTCTTATCTGTTAAATAAATAATTAGGTAATAAATTCTTTCTCTCCACAAATTACAAAAATATTTGTACTTAAATATGCTATTCTGCCATATCATTACTGTGACAACTGCGCTCCGATTGGCCAGCCCGAGTTCGAAACAATTGACGAGTGTCGTCAATTGTTTCACTTCAAATGGACTAGTTAACTTGAGCTTTGTTATAATGGACGAAAATTGCAAAATTACATATTAAATATTTAATTACCGATGAAATGTGTAACACCACTGATTAGAACAGCATGGCATTGTTAGAGATATTATCTTTATTACAAAAAATACAGAATATTGTTTGGAATATACGGAGACGTACAAACAGGTCAGCTGTTGGAGCTGTCTATATTTCAGTGCAAACGAGAGTTGATATTTATAAGAGCTGTATCGCTAATGTGTTACCAGGAATATATGGCCCTTATTTCGCCTCTATTTCTGGTTATATACTCGATGTGTTAATATATAAATTGTTGCCGACGATCCTTTTACGTTGGGGCTGTCATAAATTAACTTATTTTTCGTAAATTAAAACTCGACTTTTCACTTGACATGTGTATGTAAATAATCCTTAGACTATGGAAACTAACATGACAACAAGTAAAGTAATAAAATTCATAGCATACGAAGGAGCCTGTAATATAAATATATCTAATTTATTGTTTTGTAAAGATGTTATTTTTGTTTTAAATGTAATAAAGCCCATTGTTTTTTTGTTTGGCCCTATGGCTCACTAGTAGAGAATGACTTACAGAGAATTTAGATATAAATATGAATAATGTTTCCGGGAAAATCGAGTAGCATATTTATATCTACTGTTACCATTATATAAAGGAATTTTTTCTCGAATCTGAACCACGTATATTTGTTTTTTCGAACAAATTAAAATTTTCAGGCTCTACAGGTCACATGATCACGGCTAACTACAATAATAAAACTGAATAATATACGAGATTTATTCCATACAAAAACAAAACAAAAAAATAATTATATAAATTATAATTATAAAAATGTAAATTCTCTATCTTCACTACCATTTGCTCTTCTGGTCAATGGAAGACATAGGACGAACTCTGTGAATAAATAACTAAATTTGAAGGGAAAGGGTACTGGTGAAATTACAGGCATTTGTCAACTTATATCTCAGGGTGACCGTGCCACTCAGATCCTTGCGATTTAAAACTCTGAGTGGCACTGCAACATTTATGTACAGGTGTGTAGCTAACCAACAAGCGCGGTTAATTTTTTGATGCAAAGTATTACTTAGCGAATCTTATCGTCAAAAGAAAAAGTTCAAATTGATTTGAAGTGATATAATGTAGACTTGTGCTGCGCACCTTTTTCTCTTTCAGTGTGACTTGGCCCTTACAGATCACGGCAACTTGGATCCGAAAAAAATAGTTTAATTGCATACTTAGCAATCGCGAAATTCTAAGAAGTCGATGTAACTAATTTTATTATTTGATGGAAGTAGCTACCAGTCTTCTTTCTCAACACCATAAACTTCAAGGTCCCCTTGTATTGGGATAAAGTATGTTATTAACAGAAAATTTCTTTTGTTTCAGAGTTTCAACCACATGAAACACAAGATGAAATCAAACAACGGAAACTATTGAAAACGAACGAACGACCTAAAACTATAATCACATGTGTTCAGACTTCCAAATAAACCCAATGTAACAATGTTATGAAACAAATATAAACAAGACATTGTGGAATAATCATTGAAATAACGGTTTTGAATGTATGGAAGAGACAAAGAGTTGCGCAAGCGAGGTAAAAGTACTCTATAGTCACAATTTTCATACGAAAACCGATGTGGTTTTTCGAACGTGCTAGAAAGAGAGAAAGCATTTGCGCAAACGAGACAAAAGATTTATTAAAGAAAATTTAAAGGAAATCCCATTCAATTTCCGAACGCGCTAGAAAGAGAAACACGATATAAGTGCGTGTAGGACAGAGCTAGAGTACGAAAATAGTGCGTTTAAAATTAAATTAGTGAAAAAATGCCTAGCCGGGATTCAGTGAGTGAAAGCGCGGCAGCGGGAGACACCGCCGGTATCGCGCAATGGTGGCAAACACCATGGAAAACGATGGCTGACTTAGCCGAAGCTGTCGATGACCTCATATGCAGCTTTGATTATATGGACACAGCCATGGACAATCTAGTCATGCTCATTTTCATATGGATTCTATTCTCCTTAGTGCTGTTAGGCATCGCGAAATGGGCGTACACGAGATACAGTACCAGGACGCCAGAAATCAAAAAGGATGAGCCAAAAACGAACGATGAACCGAAGAAATCTACAGCGAACGAAATTATATCTAGTGCCGATAGTGTTTTAGCGACAAGTGCTAAAGTTAAAAGTGCCTCATTCAATTATAAACCACCAGTAAAGGCTTCTGGATTTGTACCAGCTACTCCTCCTAACAAAAAGCGTATAGGGCGCATGTCCCCTGGACCTGAACAGATTAATATAAAGAAACATCAGAGTATCATCGTACCTACGTGTACGGGCCCCGACGCACCAAGTGTTCAATGGGTGAACGAATTGTTAACTTGGTTATATAATGATTTGGTTATAGTTAACGAGATAGTTCAGCTGTGGATTGTTTCTATGAACGAGTTTTCGAAGAAATCTGTGGAGGAGGTGAGTGTTTTATTGGTATTTTGTAAATAAGTTTTTTGCTAACGTTCGGGCGCCATATTGCGGAAGTTGTCGGAACTAAATTATCTCGGGAATTTGGGATTTTGTGGACACTGCGTGGTCAACTTTAGCTTTTATTAAATGACTATGTGTGACTTTTATTCAATGAAATAACGGCTCTGGATTATGTGTTAGGAAAACTGAAGCAATAATTTAAATTGAGTATAATTATTATTAATCGGGGGACGCACGAAGCGTTGCTTCGACGTTTATATGTCGAACGGCTATACAATTAAGTTCTTGTAAAAGTATAGCCTGGGCCTTTTCAAGGTGAGTGAATAGGCATTATTTAAATGTGCATGCTCCATCGTCGACCTTATCGCCACTTTTGCACCAGCTGGGATGGAGGTCAAATGCGTATTTATATTTTATAAAAAAAGTAACAATGTTTTTTAGCAACAATTAGCATACTATTTTTCCACGTTTGCATATAATCATATATTACAGATTTCTTCAAGTTTTTGTCAAAAATAAAGAAGTATTACAATTAAAAACAAAACAAAAAGCTAGTCGGCCAGTTTAGCTGTACAAAGGGGAAATGTTGCTGCCCTTCTGGGCACGATATCCCTGGGTACGGCAAGTGCCAGTATTTCAAATTTTTGTGAAATTTTGTGTAGTATATATATTATTCTTTAAGTTCCTTGTAAATACCCACTATTGTTATGTGTGATAATAAGACTAAATACATTTAGGAAATGAAACTATTTTTTTCAGATTTCAATCGCGTTTATTTGACATGTAAAAGGCCCTAAACGTTGGTGTATTTGAAAAATCAAATATACACGACTTAGATACGAAAAAATAGTTTCATTTCCTATATGTAACAATCAAATTTATTACGAAAACCTAAGACCTAGATAAAGACTGTTAGGGCAATTTTGTGTAGCGTCCTAACTGATATTTTAATTAGCAAAAATACGACGTTCTGGTTTTGAAACTCATTATAGTACTGTATACAGTACTATAATACTCATTATAGTTCTGTATATAGAATTTTAATGAATCTTTTCTATTCCTGTTCTTTAATCTGTCAATTTAAATTTTATAAACCACATCGTAAAGACGCTTTTTTTTGTTCTGAATCAAAATTCTATTTGCCACTGAGCTGAAGAATTTAATTAAAGAACTGTACACAGAACTATAATGAGTTTCAAAAAAAGAACGTCGTGTTTTTGCTAATTAAAATATCAATTAGGACGCTACTCAAATGCTATACTGCCTCCTGATTGGTTAAATTGGCCTAAAAGTCTTGCAACCTGGCCTTTCTTTATAATAAAAATTATTAGGGTACTACTACTTCTATTTTACCTCTTTGGTTTTTTGTTTTGTAGCGTTTTTGTTTGGCTTTCATCTAAATATATGGAGAGGCTGTATGGTGGAACCTTTGTCTGCCCTAATAAATAATAAATAAATAAAAAATAAATAACAAATAAAATAAAAAAATTATAAATAAAAAATAAATGTGCTAAAACTTATTAAAAGGAAAATTGTGTTTGTTGTCATGGATTGTTAGCAAAATGTACATTAAACATGGGTTCTGTTTAATTATTTTATTTACTCGTAGAAAAAGTACTGTACGCAAACATTACATAATTAGGTCTTAAAATCTCGCACCTATTACTTAGGCCACTCGGCAAAGCTTCGTGGCCTAAACACGGTACTCATCTCTATGAACCATCAATAAGCAACGATTGCATAAAATTATATTTCAGCTCAGTGGCGAGTGCCATAGACAATAGAATTTTGATTCAGAAGTAAAAAGAGCGCCTTTTGGATATATTTTAAGAAATTATAATTGACAGATTGAAGTGCAGGAGTCCCAAAGGCAGGAGTAGAAAAAAACATTTTTTATTGTTTCAATAAATATTTCCTGATAGGTATCATTTCCGCATCCGGTATTTTAAATACATAACCTTGTTTCAAAATAATGCCGAACGATTTATTGAAGCCATCAAAATAAGATCACATCTGATTGGTGTCTGTTATCGTTGCAAACAATATAATACTCTATTACAAAGTTGTAAAGGACGGGAATCGTATGTAAGTAATGGTATTTCCTAATATAACAAACAAGGTTTGCAGTTGATGAATTAAGATATGAAACAAAAGTGAGTTTTATTGCAAGGGGTTAAAATGAGTATTTGTTTTACTGAAGGTGTGTTGTATGCAAATTAAAGTTGGTGTTAACAATTAATAGGTCACGGTAAGGAATCTGTTTTAAAAACTGTTCTAATAATGAGAGTGTTACGTGAAATTATAATTACAATTATAATTGTAGAATATAATTATAAATGTAGAAGCCTAACAACAGTGAACAGTCCATAACCAAGTACGAGGATATTGGGATCCAAGTTTGCCATAGTCCGTCTTTTTGAAGTTGGAGTTTTTACTCCATCTTCAAAAACAGACAGTTCATAGCGCAAAAGTGTTGCCCACTTGCAAGCAGGTAGTGATTGCAGTCGATAAATATTCTATCGACACTGGATTGCTTGTTGGTTACGCTTATACAATACATAGCCGAATTTATTTCATTTGACTCATCATTGGCCCACTGGTCATCCAATTGCGGGGCACAGAATCATTTGAATTGTCATTTTTTGAAAATTCATACATACATGCAATACATTTAGAACTATGTCTATTAAAAATACAAAGTTTAATGGGAATAAAATTAATGAGATCTTTTGACCCGCGACGGGATTTTTTTAGGTTAGATTAGTATTTTAGGTTAAAAATCTCTTGCAAATCCCTTTTTTTTATTATTTTAGTACCTATTGACGAAGCCTGGTACTGATCTTTACTAGAAATATTAATGTAACATTTGTATTGGAATAAAAGTTATTATATTGTCAAAAAAAAATACAAAGACGAGACATATTTGAAAGTATTTCAATTTAATTTAATAAACATAATCCAATCTGCCTGTCTTTATTAAAATGTATGTGAATAAAAATTGATTTCCATACTAGTTCCAAGTGTCAAAATAAGAATTAAAAAAGATAATAACGTAATTAGCAACCATTAGAACATCGTAACATTTACACTTCAGACATTTTCGGAAAAATTTTACAGCCTTTCACAATGTATCGATAAAACTGTCGACAACAACTACATGACTATTTAAAATTTTATGAAAACTGGCAACCCTGCAAATTTCATTTTACTCCGTGTTCAAAAAAGACAGGCTATAATTTTAAATCATAGGGTCGTATTCCAGAACTCGTCCTGAATTGAGCCTTGAGTAGAGTTCTGGAATACGGCCCATAGAGCGCCAATGGCAAGATTTTGTACATGTGCTTTTTTTTATTAAGAGTTTTGGCTTGGATACAAGTCCTTTGAGCCATGTCTTCGTTTAATTATCGGGATCCTCATTAAATATTCTCCATTGTGGTTCTACGACATTCATGTTTTCACTTTCACAAAAATCACATTATTGTCACTTATAAAGATTAAATAAAAAAAGTTTGAATTCGTAATTATGGAATTTTCAGGATAAACTCTTTTGTAATTTGGTTTAGAATAAGGAATATAGTTCTAAATCTCTTCATAATTATTTCTTTCTTCGTATTTTGTTCATAATATACTTAAAATAAATTGATCTTTCTAGAAACTGTACTTGTAACCTGAAAAGCCCGCCATTTTTGTTTGAACAATTGGTATTCTGCTAAAAGTTAAGAGTAGCGGCTAGCTATGGAGCTACTATTCAACTGCCATTGCAATGTTTTCGTATTCTATTGAAGCCATAGACTCGCCAGGCGTAATCCACTAATTAGTTGACCTTTCTTTCGTTTCGGTTTTAGGTATTTACAATTTAACTGCTTGTTTCGATTATCGACTTTATTTTATAAAAGCTTTTAGAAATAAGCAGTTTGAAAGTAACCCTTTTGTTTGTGTTTTTCTTTTTACTGAATGTGATTGTATGTGTGTTTTCCTGTGCAATAAATGAGTAAAAAACTACTTTTTTTTTTAAATCCGCAAAATTTACATTTTTTACTTTGTACGGTCATTTACTGAAAAATCAGTTGTAATTGTTCTTTGAGATATTTCAATGAAATCTTCTCTTCCATTTGCCATAGTAAATATGTCAGGGGATGAGCTTGTTAACAGTAAGAGATAGATGAATGAATTAATGAGTGAATGAAATATTGTTTATTGCACATTAAAATTAAATGACAACACAGAAAAGTAATGTAAGCATCACAGACTAAGCCATTGTACAACAGGCGGCCTTAGGATAGAAATTTAAAAGTTGGAAAAGGAGGTGCATCCAAGGAATATCTTGTAATCAAATCGTTTTAAATACACTACTCAATAAAATAAATATATAAATAATAATAATAAATATACATATAAGTATTATTAGAACGTATACATAAATATTAATACATAATAATAATAAGGTTACTTATATATTTTTGTAGATCAATAAAATAAATTGTATATTTTATTTTTAAAGGGTAAATGTTTAGGTTTTTTTTTTATAATACTAAGTGACGGAACGAAAGTAATCGTCACGCATGTCCCTAACAGTTGCAGTGTCACTCAGACCTTTAAATCACAAAGATCCGAGAGGCACTGCTACCCTTACTCTTCAAAACCGGAACGCAGTAAGGTTTACATTACTGCTTGGTGGCAGAAATAGGTAAGGTGGCAGTACTTCCCTGGACGAACTCTTTCACAAGGAGCTCTACTGCTTAAAAAAAAAAGTTTAAGTATCCTCGAATTTCTCCGCGTCTAGATCACACGCTGCAAAGCCTACGCCAACGCCGTCTATAACACTATTTCGTCTTAAAGTTGTAGGTATATGTTGCCACAGTGACTTAAACCATCGTCCCCTCATTTAAGAGGAAGCATGCCAAAAAAGTTTTGACGTTGGCTCCGTCCAAATTTGTGAAACAAATATATGCCTGAAGTTCGCGTGACATGCGCATTAAAAGTACCAAGTTCGTTTTAGCGGAATAACTCTAAAACTTTAACTATACGATCTAACTTTAGTTCTCGATCATGCATAAATATAATTAATTATCTAATTTTTGTCCTAATAACCTGTAGCATTTCGAGGATAAATCGAAAACATGTGAAAATTATAGGTCATTACGTGATTTTTATCTATCGAGGAAACTTTATTGTTTTATGTTTCTGATTAGTGTCTATGCTTGAATATATCGTGTAGTTACTCATACAATAATTTATTTTTAACTTTAAAGTGGATATACCCCTCTAAAATCAAATCGAAGATTAGGAATTTTTCCTCTGCTCCCTCTTAAGAAGCATTTGTTCTTTTACTGACCTAACACCGAGCGTTTCAACACTATGGAAATACCCAAATATACGTCCAAATACGTTTATCCAATGGACTCATAAATTTAACATTATCTCTTTCGTTTTCATGCTCGAGCATTAATACAAAAATATTAGGTCAGATGGGGAAAGAGGAACTTACTTTGTTTTCAGTAAAATGTTTTGAACTCTAGGAAGCAGTGGCGCAGCGTCGATTTCTTTAAACTTAAATTTGTTGCCCCCTCTATTTTCACCACGGAACAATAACTACAGTAGAAGTGGTTAGTTTGCGTCTGACGCGTGCCAACCTTAGGTCTCCAAAGACTTACTTGAGCTCATTCTGCCATTTTCGCTTTGTATGATATGCTTGTGTCATTCTTTCGTGCAAATTCGCTGAAATCCTAGAAAAATGCCTTATTGTGCTGTTTTGGAGTGCAACAATGTTAGCCGCACCAAAAATATTAGCCGTGGTGGTATTTCATATCATCGGAAAGCGTTATTTTAAGAAATTTTCAATTTTAAATAATTTTTTGTTGTAACAAAAATTAATTTGTTGTAAGAAACGAAAGTAAAGCTTATACCCCTGCAATTTATCGCTTCTTTTTTGGAGAACTAAATTAATAACTCCAATTCGTCGTCGTTCAGCAATTTACCACTAGATGGCAGTACATTGATTGAAATTTCAATGTAATATCAAAACGTCGTAACTTGCAATCGATATGCCAACAGGGTTAAGTTTAAATTATATTAACAATCCATAATTTTTTATTTCTTTTTAAATTTGAAACTACGACGAATCAATGTCAAGGTTTTGTAGAGTTTCAAATTAAGAATGTGAGTTTTGGCGACATCGGTTCTATTTTCTTCCGTACTCTTTTGTCCTATTGAACTCTTCCCCCAAAAGATGGGGTAAGAGAACCTGTTATTGATCGAGAGACTAAGGTGCTAATCTCCTGCCCCTCCACCTGACAATACCTTATTTTCAACACAACAACAATAAAATAAATGCTTACAGTGCACCGGGTTAGTAATAAATATCACATCTAGTCGTATACATTTGCACTTCAGCCAAACCACGAGTTTTATTGTTTCGTCTTGTTTCTAGTCTATTATTACATCACGGTTTCAATGTAGGAACGAAGGTATTCCGGGTGTACGAATTCGTAAGATGCTTTATTGTTAACCCATTAGTGCCCGCCGCCGTGCCCAATCGAGGACACTAGTTTAAGTAAGCGTAATTTTGATATTACTATTAATACAGAAGCTATATGTGACATAAAACACTGAATCTTGATGTCATTACTTTATTAAAATTATTTACTATTATCTAAAAGTGGTTAGTGTGGAGTGTGTATGGTGGTGGGAGACCATTGACTTACAAATAAATGGGCGACGGGTCTAATACAAAAACCACGAAAAAAATGTCCCAAGTCAACCTATTTAAACGTAGTGACATGTCAAGGAATATGAAAAAGCTAAAACGTTAAATTTAAATTGTAATGTCATCGCAGTACTGTCTAATTTTGCTTGGTTCGATGTCAGTCGAACAAACGAAGACTAGAGCGTGAATGACGCTCTGTATACGATTTTAACGCCCTATAAGTTCGGACACTTTTTAGCACGGACCCGACGTCCATATAATTGTAAGTCAATGTGGGAAACGCTAAAATTAGTTGTATTCACATATATTATTATTCAACAATTTCATTATTTCTTTACATAAATTGTTGAAATATATTTGTATACTATAATATAGAAATATGTAGCATTGGAGTAATTTATTTGTTTCTCATGTATAAGTAATTTTCAAGTAAATAATGTCATAACGGATATTAAGCGTATACAATTATTACTATGGGCTTGGAATGGAAAATGGAATAAAATTTTCTTTTTCTTCGTAATTTTTTAGTTAGTTTTTTAGTTTTAGGTTAGTTACACAGTACACACAGCAACATAAAATAAATAAAAACTAACAATACTATACTACTAGACTCGCCGATGTTCGCTCAGAACATCGGCGAGTCCCAGCGAGCAGACAACGCGCACAAGATGTGGTTGGGGCTGCGGCGCAAGCGGCATAGTGTCGTGGCGCACCTCTAGCGCATGATGTCTGCAAATCCGTCTGTGTGCGCCTCCGCGAACATACCCGAGATGCTGCAGTAGCGCGGCAGCCCCAGCGACACCCGGAACGCATTGTTGTATTGTACTCGCAGGCCGTTGTATGTTCTTCGCGTATAGTCGACCCACAGACTGCACGTGTAAAAAGATTGACAATAAGCTTTTAAAAGTGTAATGTTGTTATTTTGCAATGGTTGGTTTTTGAGATTTTTTTAATATTTTCATTTTAGGAGCTTAATGTTGTAATTAGGTAGGTAGGTAAGTTTATAGAACTGGCCCAAAATGCAAATATGTGTTTACTAAAGTCTAGGGCAGGCTGAAAACCAGTGAATGCTGAGACTGTCTCCCACACACAAATCATTTAGTTTTTTTTAATATATATTGTATAGATAATCTTGTCTCCTCTTGTTCTGTATTTTGTTTGTGGAAATAAATGATTTAGAGTTTCCCAAAGCGGCCCCACCAGTGCGCGCTGAAGAGTCCTAAGTAAGAGCCGCGGAAGCAATTGGGGGACGTTGTTGCTGTCCAGGGGGTGCTACCGCATTTGAAAAAAACATTCTGACTTATCTATGCACTACATACATATGTATCATTTTTCTCCTTGTGATTTTTTGTATTAAGTTAATATAGAAAATACGTGCTTTCAATTCAATTATAATTGTGGTGGTGGGGCTTTTAAATTTTTTTATCTGATATAAGTGGGCGGTGAGCTAAAAAGTTAGTTAACCTTAAATGGTTTAAATGATGTAGACGCGGAGAAATTCGAAGTTACTTAAACATCTACCCTTTAGAAATAATATGTATCTCCTACTGCTAACAACCTAATAATCTCCTGACATATTTATTATTGAGCACGGGAGAGAAGATTTCATTGAATGACAATTAATTGAAACTGATTTTTCCGTAAATGAACGTATTAAAAAATGAATGAAAAGAAGCAGCAAAATTAAAAAATGAAAAAAAAAAAATCATTTATTGCACAAGAAAACACATGTACACATTAAGTAAAAAGAAAAACACAAACGGTGCTGCTTATATCTAAAAAGAAATTTCTTCATGCAGACCTAAATATAGGACTATAATTACAATACAGGTTTACGTGCATAACAAACAAAAGTACATATGTGATATAATATCAGTACAGAGTACAAAAAAACTTGCCTCTAAAGTTCGTGGAATTACATTTATTTGCCAAGTTTTCTTGAAATGATTCATCCCCTAGTTACCACCCTTAAAGGTAATATATTCTTCAAATTTAAATGGGGCAACAAAAAAGAATAATCAAAGTCGGTTCACAAATGTAACCATGTAACATATACAAAAAAATGCAGACGAATGGAGAACTTCCTCCTTTTTTGAAGTCTGTTAAAAATATCGCACCCCTCATGGAAGAATGGGATCAGTGGAGTTACGTCAAACATGTTTATTGCCAAATTAGATACAGAAAAATATAACCCACATCCTCTCCAGTTCTTGTAACTCGATCTACAATATTGTCGCTAGAGTTATAAGAGTTGGAGAGGAAGTGGATTATATTTTTCTGCATCTAATGGAGCAATAAATGTTTTTGATGTTACTCCACTGGTGCTACTGTTCCGTGAGGGGTGTGATATAGTAAAAACAGTGCTCGCTCAGACTCCTAATTGGTACCTACTCGGTTACCAAATCCGTTTTGTGCCAACGTACCTATGTACCTTCTAGTACTGGGCACGGGTCTCCATGTAATACACAAAGAACATTAAATTAAGATAATTATTAAGTAAGAAGAGATTATTTATCCACTGGTACGGAACGGCATCGGAGCGTGACCGCCGTGGTGTTACACAGTGCAGATTTAATAAGTACATCACAAATTCGAGTACGAGGTACGAGGCCTATATTAATTAGCAGAGGGTGGTCACCATCGAGTATATAACCAGAAATAGAGACGAAATAATCCACCCCTGGCAACTAATCAGGCAAATGGGCCGTATATCACTTTTAAATGTCAATTCTCGTTTGCGCTGAAATCATATAGCACCAACAACTGACCTGTGTGTACGACTCCGAATATTCCAAAATAATTCTGTATTTATTGTAATAAAGATAATATCTCTAACAATGGGGGATTGTTCCGTTCGGTGATGTGGGGAAAACAGCAAAACATACAAAACGAACAGAATCACATTTCATCAGTAATTACTGACGACATTATTGACGACCCCCGTTAATTGTTTCGAATTCGGGCTGGCCAATCGGAGCGCAGTTGTCACAGTAATGATTTGGCAGAATAGTTTTCAAACAAATTAAATGACATTGCGTCTCTATTTCTGGTTATACATAGACTCGATGGTGGCCACGAAGGGCGTTTTCAGTCAAAAAGGCTAGAATGCGTCGTGATAATCTTAGTAATTAGCCGGGGTAGCCATTAGGCTTGACCATTAGGTTTGACCTATCGCCTCTCAAAAACAGGACGTGGGTTCGAATCCGAGTTCGCACCTCGGCCTCGTCGCCCACTGTGCGACCGGCGAAGTTGCCGGGAAACCGGCACTCAGACTAGGTGTTCACATTAAGCCGGATCTCGCAATAAAGCCGGATACTACAGTCTTCACCTTTAGTCGAATTCGGACCACTGCGCACGATGAACGACGAAATTGTGGTGCTGTGGTGGTATTTTAGAAGGTTTAATAAAGTAAAAAAAAACATTGGCTACGTCCTATTTTACGGGAAAGATTTTCACTTGGAACTTTTGAAACATTAATGGGCCAACTGAGAAATGACGAGTCCAAGTTCTTCAATTATTTTCGAATGACAGCGTCCTCTTTGGATGAACACCAAAGTGACACAGCAAGTTTGTTCAGCAAGCGGAGCAAGTTTGTTCACATTGCTCCGGTCTGGGCGTTCTGCCGGCGGTCCGCAGTGACAAACGCTCCGGTAACAATGGCATTGTTGCCAGTCCGGCGTAATGTGAATAGCTTCGTATAAATTGTACAGCGACTAGCCTTTCCAACATTTTATCGACCCGGCAAATTCGCCGGTCCGGTATAGAGGGAATGAGGGCAAGTTTCTCGGAGTGTCTGTGCGAAATTTAGTTTGAAATTCACTATGAGCTTTTCGGTGAAGGAAAACATCGTTATGAAACCTGCACGTCGAAGAAGGTTCACAACCCTCTTAATATGTGTGCCCAAGTCCTCGACCCGCATCGTGTTAGCGTGGCGCACTATGGCTTAAAGCAGTTGGACGTATAAATAAATGGGTTGATGATCAATCTACGGGAAGTTAGAGAAGTTTGTCAGGATCGAGTAAAGTGGCGATGCTGATCGGTAGACTCTGCCTACCTTAAGCGAATTTGCTCACTGCATCCTATTTGTGTTCATTCCGAATCCCAGACTATACACATCTAGAAAACTCGGACACATTTCGGACCGTCGCTTTTCGGATTCGGAACTGCTGATACGAATCGGCCGTAGCGCGCAAACGCTCCAATGGGAATCCAAAAGCGTGAGTAATATGCATTTACGTGTGTTATATACAAATTCTAAATTTAACTGGATTTGTGTGTGCTGTTACAGTTGTCTTGCGAAACTTGTTTATTAACTCTGTAAGTATACAAAGCTTGTTAAACATTATATCTGGTTTGGCTCACTCGTCTCACGCACTTAATCCACACTGATATAGTTCGCTACAGTGCTGTTGCGCACAGGTGGAGATCAACCTTTTCTAACCGCATACAATTATAACTGCTGTCGCATAAGTTAATCTTCTCTGGGTATACACTATAGTATTCATATATATATTATAACATCAAGTGACGGGACGAACAAGTCGTGCGCCTGATGGTATACTACACGCCTGTCCATAACAGTTATATTGCCACTCAGAAGAGATTTAAATTGCAAAGATATGACGGGCACTGCCACTGCGCCCGTCACCCTGAGACATAAGCTAACAAGTCCCATGTGCCTGTAATTTCACCAGCACCCTTACCCTTCAAAACAGGAACACAGTAATGGTGACATTACTGCTAAGCAGCAGAAATAGATAAGGTGGCAGTACTACCCTGGACGAACTCCTTCACAAGGAGCTCTACTGCTAGATATAATATAAGACCTGTGATGTCCTTTCAGTACGCAGCTGTTTGTTCTTCAAACAGCTTCTACCACGCACGGTCAAATCGCATGTGATGCGCAATGAACTCAACACTATTAGACGTAAACACACTGTCTGTTCTTCAGTTACGGTTTCCACTAGTTTTGCACAGCGTCAGTTTTCTGTGATAGGAGGCTACGGAATGTAAGAAAGTTAATTACTAACTGGCTGTTCAGTTTCGACTGTGAGTCGACTAAAAAATTACTTACCGTACTGGTTTAGGTTTTAATCACACAACCAGGCACAATTTTACACACACACACAAAGCTTAGTAGTACGATCGTATGTATTAAAAATGATGTTACGTTCTTAATACACCCACAGGGAACGAGGCTGGTGATCTGTAACACAGGTTCCCAACCTAGTACAGACTCCAGCTCTTGCAAAGGAACTATGAAATGTAACTATCTGGACCTTTCTGAGAGAAATAAAGCATTTTGTATTGTAATGTATATACTCATATGTGTTGAAACGGCTGTTGCAAGGCTAGGAGGCAGTCATTGTTACGCTTTGATGCCGTTACTGGTAGAGGCTTATTCTTATGTAGTAGTATGCAAGTAACATTAAAACTTAACAATATACCATTGGATGAAATAATTATTAAATACTTAATCGGTTTGATAACCAACGACTAACAAGTACATATACTTTGGATATTATTGTGATACTCTGACGTGAATAAAATTAGATTCCGATTGATATTCAAAATTTGCCATTCACGAGGTTTATAATAATAATAATAATAATAATAATAATAATAATAATAACGTACACACTCAACATAGCCCCGCACTAGGGATACCCTGTGTCGCGGGTGCCATGGACACACACGTAGACAACCACAAATTACACCCAAACTCACGAGAGAAATAGATGTAGGTCATACAAATATTTCTCCCGACCCGGGAATCTAACCTGGGACCTCTGCATGGCAGTCCGGCATGGTAACCGTTCGGCCACGGAGGCAGTTTAAAACTATAGTGATATAAATTTTATACTAAAGCTTATTATACAGCACTTGGATGACAAAGATCCATGGTAGCCATCCTTTTAGCTCTTGTAATATCGAAAATGTTTGAAACAAATATTGTAAATAATAAATGTTTTTTTTAATTGTTTTTTTTTATAACATTAAGTGACGAGACAAACAAGTCGTGCGCCTGATTGTAAGCTACACACTTGTCCATAATAGTTACAGTGCCACTCAGAGTTTAAAATTGCATAGATCTGAGGGGCACTACCATTGCGCCCGTCACCCTAAGACATAAGTTGACAAGTCTCGTCTGCCTGTAATTTCACCAGCATTTCAATGTATGTTTACAAAAAACAACCCCTAGAGTATCTTGCTCATTTTTCTCAGGGGAATCTGCCGTACGAATGAGCAGTAGAGTTTAATCAGTATGACATAAATATTAGCTGACTTTGATATTGATGTTCACCTTGACTTTATGACTTTCAAGTGATAAAACCACGTTTGAATTGATCACGTGTGGCTTTATTAAGTATAAGGTGCGAT
>NW_020653993.1:9889823-9943952 GCF_003589595.1 Hyposmocoma kahamanoa
TAATACTATAAAAAAGTTTCCTGTGTTATATTGAGAAATTCAAAGTAATTTTATTCATTTATTTTAAAAAACTCACAAGGCCGTTTATTGACACCGTGTATAAAAAATCACAAAGTGTGATTTGAGACGAATGACTCAGTTTCGCTTTGGCATAGACAAACTTCTGTTTATTTTCGTGCGCTAGCGTCTCTTGAACAGACACGGGACGTGACGTCACCGGGTGACGTCATCCGTGACGCAATGCAGCTGTTGGAGAAATACAATTTTCTTTTGTTTTAAGTTCTCCGTTGGAACACGCGACTGGTGTAGCGAAATCGACCACCGTTCCCATTACAGTGCAATGCTCTACATCACTGCTAAATTTAATTTATTCTATTTATGATGTAATGACATCAGCTGTTATCACTGCTGATCGTTTGTTTTATGATGCTTCCACCACATAGTTCTTTTTTTATGATACGAGACGGACCTATGTCCGTATTGCTATCAATTGCAGTGCAACTCTGCACTTTAAGCCTCGTTTCTGCAGTGCATCGGGGATGTTAACGGAGTATGAGATGGATGATTTTGCTGCCATCCTCCGGAAAAAGTGAGCATACCTGATGCGCAGAGTGCGGGACAGCCCAAACAGCATCCTATAAACTGTAGCGGGTAGGATTACCTCGCCCATGTGGTAATGCTTCATGAGGAAGGTGATTTGAAAATGATAAAGTAAAACAAATATAATATATTATTTTATCTACTAACACTAATTTATAAGCACTTTTCTTATTATTATTATTAGTAACAAATTATGGAACTCGTTGACTGTAATAAAATTTTATTTTTAATTTATTTTAAATCACAAAGACCTGAATGACGCTGCCACTGTGTCCGTCACACAAGTTGACAAGTCCCATGTGCCTGTAATTTCATCAGCACCCTTACCCTTCAAAACCGGAACGCAGTAATGCTCACATTACTGCTCGACAGCACAAATAGTAGAAGGAGATCAACTGCTGCTGTGAGTTTAATATGTCTATAAAATTATATTTTAAAAAGTAAGACTAACTTGGAACCCAAGGAGTAGTAGCTTGCTAGCTACACTTCATTTTTTTAGAATTAGAAAAAAATAGACATGCTATGATCGCATGAGGCAGGCTATGATCGCAAATCTCTGTTCCTTTTCTTTCTTATCAAGTATATTTTTTATCTTTGAGTGGTGCCTTTTTACACAGTTAGCAAAAAAACATAATAATGACATAAAGGCGGTAAATATGTTTGTGAATGTTCAAATTTCCTTCTGTCTAATGCTAAAAATATGAAGGCTATCAGCGCATAAATGGTGCAACCCACATTTACTACTTTTTCTACAATGTTACTCTAACTGCTGCTTATTATTATTATTATTACTGTATTTATTTTAAACTCTATTATTATTATTACTATTATGATTCTAAAGTACATAATATTATTATATATATTATATAATACAAACAAAAGACACTGCTTATTTTTAAAATGAATTTCTTCTCGCTGACCTAACACACACAACAAAACAAAAGTTATGTAATAAAAAAACAATATAAATAACTATTTTTCCGGATTTAATCGCGTATATTTGTTTTTTCAAACAAACCGACGTTTCGGGCCCTTTACAGGACTGACAGTCAACCGTGACCATGGGACCTGTAAAGGGCCCGAAATGTCGGTTTGTTTGAAAAAACAAATATACGCGATTTAAATCCGGAAAAATAGTTTCATTTCCTATGTGTAACAATCGCGAAAACCTAAGAACTCGAAATATAAATAATATTAAATTATTATAAACTATATAAATATTTATATAAATACATATTTCGTATTATAATACTTATAAAATGATGAAACGATAGATAAATTTTGTCCCGGTGCGCTTCGTCTGTACAAAATTTTATCAAAGAAATTAATAGACTGTCTGGGAAACCCAAGCGCCGGCAGCTACTTTGCCCAACGCATTAGCATAGCCATACAAAGGAGGAACGCTGCCAGCTTCTTAGGCACCTTGCCGCGGGAACCCAATTTTATTCATATAATTTAAATCTAGTTTTACTTTCTAGTATTTAAGCTTTTATTGTACCTTACCTATATATTATGAAAATAAAACAAATACTAACATGTAAATATGGTTCACAACACAATAATTATGGATTTTGCAAAAGGCGGGTTTTTCGGGTTTTTTTTTTTAAATTTTTCCGTAGAATACAACTTGAGAATTAATCAATTATTATCGAACTTTTGACTGTGACTGGTTTTTTTTATCAAGTGACAGGACGAACAAGTCGTACGCCTGATGGTAAGCTAGACGCCTGTCCATAACAGTTGCAGTGCCACCTCGAGCTTTAAATCGCTAAGATCTGAGATGTTGCTTCTATTTATCTCATTTTTTAATGCTGTTGTTAATTTTTGGTGTACTAATTAAGCATGGATTTCTTTAGCGTTCCAAAAATACTCAAAAATGAAACAGCCTGGTTGTTCGAATGGCACCTTTTCATTTGTTAATCACTCCACGGTTATACAATTTCCGTGAACAAATTAATAGTGTTTTAGAAAATTGCATGAAATGTTCAACGCCATCTAGCGGCATCTTACCTAAACTAGCTAGTAGCCAATCACAAAACCGGAAATTCTTTGCTCTACCTGCATGTAAGACAGACTCGGTCATCATTCTCCTCTGTATAGAATGTGTAGTGACTATAATTGTATTCCAAATGTTTTCGATATTTTCGGTGGTTCTTTGTCCTCAGCCAAACTTTGTACACGTAAAATTTATTCAAAAAAGTAAGTTATCTACACTTTTTTTGTGAATTTCTTTTTTGTTTTTAAATATCTAAGTTCATTCTTCAATTGGGCTATCCGAGTCCAAATGAGTTCGTAAGAAGATTTAAGTGAAAATTATATACGCATGTTGTGCTTACATATAGTAGGTTCCATTGTTTCGAATTGTATTTAATCATGTCTAGTTAAAACCAATAACTCTGTAACCAGTTCTGTAAGCCAAATAAAAAAGAAAAATATTTATAATGTTTAATAGAAGTCTTATGAGCATTATCTATGGAGCTACATTAATCTGTTACACCATTTTGTCTTCATTATCTGCTGGAATGTAGGTCGATGATGTAATTTACTCCAGATGTTATCCCACAAGTATTCATGGCTTATGCGATGCTATGTGGATTGTACCATACAACAATCTCCTTTAAAGCGAATCACGGAGGGGAGTCGGAAAAAACTGTTTCGTTAGATCAAATTGTTTTCGTTTACGATACACCTAAGAATATTGTAGAATGTGCTATTGTGTTAACAAGATAGAATGTACTACGTCCGATCATATAAAATCCTGAAAACAAGCTAACCTTAGCAAGCAGTAGAGCTTCTTTTGAATGATTTTTTCCAAGGAAGTACTGGGAAGCACTTTACCTGTTTCTGCCGCCAAACAGTAATGTGAGTATGACTGCGTTCCGGTTTAGAAGGGTAAGGGTGCTGGTGAAATTACAGGCACATGGGACTTGTCAACTCATATCTCCAAAAAAAAGAAGAGATATAGTAGACGTATAAGGGATCCTAAATAGATTGGTTTATAATAACTGTTCTACTATAAAAATCAATGCAATGGTATGTGTGTCTCAATATATAGTGCTGTACCAAACGACATTAAAATGTTACCTAATAGTTTGTTTAAAAACAGATTGAATGCATGGCTTAAAGACAAAAATTATTATACAGTGACCGATTTCTTGAATAATGATGTTTGCTACTGATATTATAATACTTTCTTGATATTATAGACTTTCATAATTTTTGTTATTAATTGAAATGACTGTGTATTGAAACATAATCCCAGTACAAAGTACTAAAAAAACCCGACCTCAAAAGTACGTGGAATTACGTCTATTTGCTAAGTTTTATTGAAATATCCCCTAGTTCGCACTATACAGGACTTGACACTGGAGATAATAAAAATAGGTTCTCACTACTCAAAGTATATTGAGAGAAAAACGCCTTGAATTGGAGAAATAGCAAAATCAACCATTAAAGTAATTGCTCCTAAATTAAAGTTAGGCGCTATTTATAAAAATGAATCTCCATGCGTGAACAGCCACCCTTCGAGGTGGATGATTTTCTTTAAAATGAAATGGGACCACTATGGAAGTACCCCCTTTCCAACAAAAAAAGAATCATGAAAATCGGTTCACAAATACCGGAGTTATCGCGTAACATACATACAAAAAAAGAACATATGGTCGAATTGAGAACCTCCTCCTTTTTTGAAGTCGGTTTAAAATTAGAACTTTATGACTTTAAGGATGTTTTTTGCATGTCTACTGACATTATTTGTAATCTAATCAATTAATTCAATCACCATAAGTATAATTTTGCATGTCAGATGTGGTAAAATCTCTCTACTGTGTTCCATCTCTTGTCCACCATATTTGAAGCAATTAAATTTTCATTTCATTTCAATTCAGGGTGACGGGCGCAATGGCAGTATTTATATAAGATCTTTGTGATTTAAAGCTCTGAATGGCACTGCATCCGTTAGGGACATGCGTATCGATTACCACCAGGTGCACGACTTGATCGTTCCGCCACTTAGTATCAAAAAAAACTAAATGTGTAAAACGAATTATTTAAGAATAAAATATGTAATTTTCCACTTAATTTTTATACAGGGATATTTCTTTTTAAGTACCTACTACAGAGAAAATGCTGACTTTTTTTAACTGAAGCCCTATTAGTTGTGAAACTCACATTTAACCCAAAATTTGCAAATTGCCCAGCGGCTTAACGACATACCGCGTCACACTCGGCCCAGTCACTAGCCATCGGGCGCTTGTCGACGTCGGATATGCGTCAAATTTTCTTCGCCTTTTCTTATTTTATTCATATTAATTTACAGAATAGTTGTCTCTCGACTGCGTAATCTGCCGTTCACAACCACTATTTCTTGTATATTTTTTTTATAATATCAAGTGACGGGATGAACAAGTCGTGCGCCTGGTGGTAAACGACTTGCCTATCCATAACAGTTGCTGTGCCAGTTTTGAATCGCAAAGATCTCGCCAGTGCGCCCGCCACCCTGATACATAAGTTGACAAGTCCCATGTGCCTGCTATTTAGATAGATAGATAACACGTTTATTTAGCACAAATACAAACAGAAATAAAACATTTACAATCACTTTTTGAAAAAGTTAAAATAAATTTAATACACATTTATATAAAACACATATTGTTATTAAAACAAATACAGTGAAAGAAACAAACAAATAATGTGAAAATTAATAAAATTTTATGTATGACTACAGTTTGTGCTGAAATGGCCTTGACTCAGCATAAATGCTGTAGACCGTGAAAAGTCAAACAGAGCTGGTTTTCTACCAGTACCATATGGTGCAACCCAGCAAGCGATGCCACCAAAATGCATTACACGCAAATACATACAATACAATTTCACCAGCGCCGTACCCTTCCAAACCGGAATGCAGTAATATGTGCATTACTGTTTGGCGGCAGGAATAGGTAAGGTGGCAATACTTCTTAGGGCGAACGCTTACACAAGAAACTCTACTACTGCTAAAATTGCATTTAAGTGATATAATTTTGTTTTCAATTCCAATTTAGAGGCATTTGCAATATTTAATTCAACGCAAGCTTACCAATCATAACTCTAACATGCTTTAAGATCGACGAAACGAGCAAGTACTTTAACTTAACTACCTCCGTGGCCGAACGAAATTAGACCCTCAGATATTTGTGATTAATTGATTTGACTGCCTCTGTGGTCGAACCGTTACCTTATTGGACTGCCACGCAGAGGTCCCAGGTTCGATTCCCGGGCCGAGAGAAATATTTGTATGACCTACATTTATTTCTCTCGTGAGTTTGGGTGTAATTTGTGGTTGTCTATGTGTGTGTCCATGGCACCCGCGACACAGGGTTTCCCTAGTGCGGGGCTATGTTGAGTGTGTGCGTTAAAAAAAAAAGGTAATGTTATAGTACTTTTCCAATAAAAAAAAAGCGATTACAAAACCAAAATAGAGCCCAGACACCACGAAAACAAGTTTGTTTAAAAAAATACACAGCTAACACAATCAACCATATAGCAACGTTATTTTTAATGTGTTGAATTGAAGTAACGATAACGAGATGTAACGAGAAATAGTACAACAGATTCATGTTCTAATTTTAAAAGCTGATCGACCTAGATTCCCGCGCTTTCCATATCGATCTTGGAGGTCGCCGAACCCGGATGCATCTGATGATTGAAAATATGGAATTTGAATTTGAATTCCAGATGGACATTGTTCTGGAACCTTGCTCAATAGGCTAGGAATATAATTTTTTTAAGGCATTCCTTGAAAACTATGTAACAGTCTTAAGAGAAAAATAAAATCCATCGTGATTTTATACTGGCAGCCTTTGGGTGAGCTTGAATAGTATTGTTATTTGATAAGCCTATCCATGACAGTTGCAGCGTCATTCAGAGCTTTAAACATCGAGTATATAACCAGAAATAAAGACGAAATAAGGGCCACCCATCACTGGCAACTCATCAGGCAAATGGGCCTTATATCACTTTTCAATATCAACTCTCGTTTGCGCTGAAATCACAAATTAGAAAACTGAAATAGTACAGCGCCGACAACAGACCTGTGTGTACTCCGTATATTCGAAAAATATTCTGTATTTATTGTAATAAAGATAATATATCTCTAACTATGGGGTGCTGTTGCATTCGGTGGTGTGGGAACAAAGCAAAACATCTAATTACAAAACAAACGGAATCTCTTTTCATCGGTAATTAAATATTAAATACGTCATTTTTCACTTTTCGTCCATTATAGCAAAGCTCAAGTTAAAATGGTCGATTTGAAGTGAAACAATTGACGACACCCGTCAATTGTTTCGAATTCGGGCTAGCCGATCAGAGCGCAGTTGTCACCGTAATAAATAAATAAATAACGCACACACTCAACATAGCCCCACACTAGGAAAACCCTGTGTCGCGGGTGCCATGAACACACACATAGATAACCACAAATTACACCCAAACTCACGAGAGAAATAATTGTAGGCCATACAACTATTTCTCCCGGCCCGGGAATCTAACCTGGGCCATCTACGTGGCAGTCCGGCATGGTAACCGTTCGGCCACGGAGGCAGTTAAAAAAGTTAAGTTAAAAAGATAGATGATATGGCAGAATAGTTTTCAAACAAATTAAATGACATTTTGTCTCTATTTCTGAATATTGTATAAAGATCTGAGAGACAAGTCCCTTGTGCCTGTAATTTTCAAAACCGGAATAATGTTCACATTGCTGATTGGCGGCAGAAATAGGTAGATGGGAGTACTTCCCTGGACGAACTCTTTCACAAGGAGCTCTACTGCTACTATTTGGTAGGTAGACAGTGTTGTTAGGAATGAGCGTTGTTGGTGTTGGGCTTCGTGCTGCCCTAGTGGTTCACCTTCGGTGAGGTTGTGTTTTCGTCCATAGAAATCGACTTGCATCATTTTTCAGATGTTTTGCCTTTTATTTGTAATCATTCAGAGTTTTCAGTGGGACTCTATGCGTATTACATGATGTATAGTTAAATATAAGCTGGGTATTGTATTTGTATTGACGTAACGCAAATTAGGTATTCGACAGGTAGCTACGATTTGATGGTACGGTGGTGGAATGGTTCAAGAAGGTTTCCACGCGTAAATTCAAATTAAAAACACGTACTTACACGTACACAGACACGAACACACACGTACACACAGACACTCGAACGCGCCGCGAGCCCATGCATACATGCATATCATATTGACCTATTTTACAAGTAAACTTACTCTTTTTCCAATATTAATTAATTTATATATTTGTGTTACAAATTTAAAAGATGTAACTAGTTCTCTAATTTAACGTTTTTTTAAATTTTTTTAATAGCTATTAAGCACCAGTATTTAAATTTTTTTTAATTATGTTATATTATATTTTTATAAAATATAGAATCAATTAATCAATTAGTCTATTGCAGTCCACTGCTGGACATAAGCCTCCCAAAGTGTACTGTCTGTACTGTCTATTTTAAAGTCTGGTAATATATTTCCTACACATCTGCAGTAAGCAGCTTGTTTGTCGAAGCAATAATATTAAATTACAAAAAAATTTAAACGACGTTCAAACCGTGTGGCTTCAAGTTATTCTGCGATAACGGTAACCTTCAAAACGCAAAGCTAATTAGTGTTAATCATGGTTATTTATAAACTTCAAAACACGGTTGGGTCAGACTGTTGTATATAAAACAAGAATAACATTGATAACCGCGTTATTTTAATGACATCACTTGTCACTGCGTTGATAGTATTAATAAAAGAAAAATAGTAAAGGATATGCATGAATCAGTTTGTGCGAGAACAAAAAAGTTTTCTTTTTACTTTTCCGAGCGTGGTCTTTTTAGTTCATTTTGTATCTTTGAACGGTAGACAACGACCAAAACAATACATCGATGTATACTATAATTAGCTCAAAAACAAATCAATCAAGTGCCACTGGTCTACTACATGATTAATTATTACCTAATACGCCTAATATTTTTTGATTTATTAAAAAAAATTAAGCAGCCATTTCAAGGTATGCATCAGCATACCTTGAAAGTTTCGTCGACTCCAGGAGATTTGTCCCAAAAACTTAGCTGGAGTGATCAAGTATACAATCTAAATATCCAATCTAGGGGGTGAATACTCCGATGAATTTGTGACTTTCTGAAGACGATTATCAAGAACAGCTAGTTTATTTTTATTCCTCGTATTAATGTTGTCTTCCACTATTTTCTTAAAAAAAAATTAGTACTCTTCTTGACATTAATGTTCTGTGACGCTAGTGTAAGAATGTTAAACTTTCAACTTATCTCGCAAAGACATTCTGGGGCCCAGATTGTAAATTGCCCTGACGAAGATTCTATTAATTAAAACTAAAGCAAAACGCCTTACATACAGGTAAAAATAGTCATTATACAATCTTAATGAATACAAAACAGCAAGTACCGAATATTTAAATTAAATAGTAAATAATAACATAGGCTGAAAGGGCTTAAATTACTAGTTAGAACAGAAAAACAAACACATTTTTAACCAAACCGTATAACGTTAAACCATCGACGATTGAACAAATTTGTACGTGAAACTAAAGGGAAAAAACTAATTAAACTGGCTTCACAGGCCGACTCTACTCACTAGGTACTGAGGCGCATCATTACCACTAAATAGTTCGCTATGGCTGCTAGACCTTATGTAAATATATGAAAATCATACATCTCGTACACGTATACGTACATCTCGTTTAAGCCACCGCTGTCTAGAAGGGTGGGAGTTCCTTTCGCCAAAGAATAAACTAAACCATCCAAAGGGGAAGCGTTGCCAACCTCCTAGAAAAATACCCCGCCGGACATTGTCGTGTTTGTAAGCATACTTACTACATTATTTCCTTTATTTAATGACGTACCACTGTGTTTTTACTTCAACATGTTCACAGATTGCTTTACATAATGTCTCCTTAAAAACTGTTCTACATTCATATTTAAAAAATATATATACAGATAGTGAACGAGATGTCTTTATTTTTCGCGCAGATACATATGTGTCACAAGTGATACAAAAAAAATGGAACGAGTTTGTCGATAATGTCAAACAGTCTTGCGGTCCACACAAATCATATTTACGGAGTTGACCTTCGCGTCCTCGAGTTTGACCTTCTGGCACAGACACATCATCGCCAAAATATCCGATGTCGTCTGCCGCATTGCGCGACGCGCATTTATAAATTACGGTGTAACTAACACACTGAAGAAAAAATTATGGAAGTGCCATAACGACTGTGAACTGGCAACCGGTACTACCTTAATTTTCTAAAGATTTAACTTTTTAATACCACTTTATACTATTTCATACTCCGCAGCGTTGCAAGAAATTCCATTGTTTTTAATAACATGTGTAATAAAAATATTTAAAAACTACATATTTTTATTTAATAAACCAGATGCTATATAATTGACGCAAACAAGTTTTTTTCTTCACCTCTAAAGTTGTCAAAATTGAGATAGTATCGGTTGCCAGCAGTGCGAATCCCGTAAGTTCAAGTTATCAAAATATCGTTGAAATTACGTAGTCGTTCGATCGAAGTCCTATCCAAAATGGCTATTCACGTATCACTTGAACGAACGTTGATATGAGTAGAATCGAAACGTAACGACTAATTAACGACATCTTGGATTGTGAAATTTGACGTTTAATCGTCGAAAGTCTATTGAAAAAACTGTCAAACTTGTCGTTTTAGAATCAATTTAGGTTCGATTCATATACCAGAATATGCTTTAACGACATTTGGATCGAAAGACTTTAAAATTGGACTCGTTGACGTTTACTGTCACACGTGAATACGAAAAAGCAGTTCAACGACTGAGGGTCGTATTTCAGAACTCTATTCAATGCTCAAGTCAGGATTTGAGCAGACTTGAGTATGATTTCAAGCACTGGAAATACGACCTTAATGGCAAGGACTTGAGTATGATTTCTAGTGCTTTGAATCATACTCAAATCCTGACTTGAGCATTGAGTACAGTTCTGGAATACGACTCTAAATCGCCACGATATCGTAACGGTTTGATTACGTGAATCACCCCACTGGACTGTTAATATAACTTAAACTTGACCTGATTTGCATATCGTTGAAAGTTTATTACCTAATGTTGCAAGTTACGACGTTTTGATTTTATATTTAAATTTTAATCTAAGTGCTGCCATCTAGCGGTCAATAGCTGGACGACGAAATCGAGATGTATAATTGGTTCTCCAAAAAAGAAGTGAAGAAGGTTTGCTTTCATTTCTTGTAGAAAAATTGGAAATTTATTAAAATTAAATAAATTAGACTTAACAATGTCATGAAACACCGCCATAGATAATATTACAGATGCGACTTAACTACTACTTCAAAGTAGCAAAATAAGGCATTTTTCTATGATTTACGATAACGTACAAAGCCAAAATGCGGACTGAACTTAAGTAAGTGGAACTTCGCGTACTGTTGGCACACGTACCTCGCAAATAACACATTTCTTCCTATAATTATTGTTTTGTGGTGTAACGTCATTTTCGTTGACCAATTTGCGAAATGGGCGAACTTCCATAAAGTATAACCTTGTTATTTACGTTTTAACATAAAATAAATCACTTCATAAATCAGACCAATGTTTTTTTCTTTGCGCATTGCGTCGTAGATACTTGTATATTCGCTTGTTGGGGTGTCGCATCGTGTTTGGGCAATCCTTCTTTAAAAATGTTATTTTTTAAATGTTATATAAAATGTTTTTGAACGCGAGCCTAGATTTTAGGACCTTCGTACCAGTTATATGGTATCAGTGGTACTGACGTGTCCCATGTATACCTATAATGGTATAAACGGTAAAAACTAGTTTATCCCAGTTATACAATTATTATTTATAATCCAATGGTATAAATGAGATAAACTAGTGCCACTTATACCGTAACAGGGGTAAATGGGATCGGTTGGTATCAATGGTATCCGAAGGCATTTTAGGTCAAGTGTGAGGGGCCTGGCTGTCTCGACATTATTATTATTACATTTTACAAAAAAGCCTAATGGTAGCCTATTGGTTTGGTCTACCGTAGCAGCAGCCGCAAGCAGACGGCGAAATTTCATTTGAAATTTAGACCTTTTAAGTGAAGGTAAATATCGTCATGAAATCTGCAAGCGATGTGTGTGAAATTCCCAATACAGCCCAAACCCTCCCATTGTGAGAGGTTTTTTTACAATATCAAGCGACGGGACGAACAAGCCGTGCGCCTGGTGGTAAGCGACACGCCTATCCGTAACAGTTGCAGTGCTACTCTGAGCTTTAAATCGCAAAGATCTCATGGGCACTGCCACTGCGCCCGTCACCCTGAGACATAAGTTGACACGTCCCATGTGCCTGTAATTTCACCAGCACCCTTATCCTTCAAAACCGGGTTTCCTTCAAAACCCTTCAAAAACTGCTTGGCGTTTTGTTGAGTGTGTGCGCGTTAAAAAAGAGAAATAGATAAAGTTGCCTGTGTCCAGTAGTGGGACTATATGCAAGGTAACTATTTTTTTATTCCCTTTTCAACACATTTTATCTTTAGCCTGAAAAATTAGATAGAAATTACATACAACGTATATGCGCTGCAGTGTACGAATGCTATCTTAGAATGAATGTTTCGTCTGACGTAATACAAGCCACGTTCTCATAGTATGGATATTCCGTCCGTCTATAATGATGACTTAAGTTAATAAATAAGTCCATTATATATATGTAGGAGGGGATGATTCGGCGCTAATATAGTCGCTGTACTTTTAATTCCTATCTCATTACGGTGTGGTAGTATTTAGTCATAAAAAAAGTATTGTGCCAAATCAATACTGTGACAATTACGCGCTCCAATTGGCCGGCCCGAATTCGAAACAATTGACGGTTGTCGTCATTTGTCTGCCATTCTAAACAAACTATATTTTACGGAGGTTTATCTATGGGTTTAAACAATCAATTTTAATCAAATTATAATTAGCGCTACGTATTCGTTGCCAATATTACTATTTACAATACAATGCCATCTAGTGGCGGTAGTCGAAGTATTTTTATTAGCTCCAGTTGCATTAGATGGCGTTGTTGTGTGTTAAAAATGGCGTCAGGCTGATGTAGTTTCTGACATTAATCAAGCACAATGATATTTATTGGACCTTATCTAGAAACTAGAGTCGTGGTCGGGGATTGTCAAAGTCCATATCTTCTACTAAGTTTTAATTATAGTGTAGTAAGTCTTGATTATGTCCTACGGGATTCTCATGTAAGGCGGCAGATTTACAAACCATATTTGTATTGCAAAAACGAGCGATTCGTTCTGTGTACCGTCTAGGCTCGCGTTTCTCTCAGAGAAAAGTTTTATGACTGACTGAGACTGGTATCATGACTGTAGCATCACAGTACATTTACTCAAATATTTTGTATGCCCGCAAAAATATTCATAATTTCAATAAGAAAGAAGATACCCATAATGTTAACCTTAGAGCTAAGTCCAAACTCATGGTACCACGATTTCGTTTAGCCAAAATAAACGACTCTTTTATGGGGAACTGTGTACGTTTTTACAGTAAGATTCCGGAACATATTTATTACGATTATCATTTCCTAAGTTTAAAAACTACATTAAAAATATTTTAATTGAAAAGTCGTATTACAAAAATCGAAGACTACGTGTTAGATAAAGATGTATGGAAAGACGACACGGCTCCAGAATCCACATAAATTTGATTCAAAGTGTATTCCATAGCATTTAAGTGTATTTGAAAAGAGCAATCCCTAGGGTTTCTTGCTCCTTCTTCTCAAGGAAGTAAGCATAGTGGACGAGCATTAGCTTAAAAGTGATGTTTTCAAGTGTAAATTTATTTTACCTCTGGAATAATTTATTCTTTGACTTAGAGTTTGAGCGCCCTGCCTATACAACTTTTTATATGGAAAGATCACTGTTGAAAGCAAGCCTGCACACTGACCTTATCAGTTAAGTCCGGACCCCAGATCAGCTCGTTGACATGGACTTCATCTGGCTCTCTCTTCGGCTAGTGCCTTGGATGAGCGAGGGTTTAAATTGTATAGTTTATTTGTGTTATGTTATTAAATGACGGGACGAACACGCGCGCGCGCACACGCACACACACGCACACACACACACACACACACACACACACACACACACACACACACACTCATACAGCCATATTTGTCACAATTTGCATATTAAAATGCATCCTTCTTCTTCCTATCCTTATCCCACTCTAGGTGGGGTCGGCACAACATGTATTTATCTATATCAAAATGCATCCAACAATAATTATTACAAACTGTACTATAATTATAATAGATTCTATTGTATATTATATATAAAATATAACACAGGTTATACCTAGGTCAGGACTTTATCATTATGTTGTAAACTATTAAGTGAAATAAACATTGTTATTATTATTATTAAGTCGTGGATCTGGTGGTTTCCCTCGATGTACTCTTTACCTAATGACTGCTTCTAAATTAATAATAAAGGACAAAAAGAATTTTAATGATAATTTTTTAACATCGAGTATATAACCAGAAATAGAGACGAAATAAGGGCCATATATTCCTGGTAACACATTAGCGATACAGCTCTTATAAATATGAACTCCCGTTTGCACTGAAATATAGACAGGCCAACTACTGGCCTGTGTGTACGTCTCCGTATATTCCTCCGTATATAAGATAATATCTCTAACAATACCGTGCTGTTCTATTCGGTGGTGTCGGAAAAACAGCAAAACATCAAATTACAAAACAAATGGAGCCTCATTTCATCGGTAATTAAATATTAAATATGTAATTTTGCAATTTTCGTCCATTATAGCAAAGCACAAGTTAACTAGTCGATTTGAAGTGAAACAATTGACGACACCCGTCAATTGTTTCGAATTCGGGCTAGCCAATCGGAGCGCAGTTGAAACACGATCTGGCAGAATGGTTTTCAAACAAATTAAATGACATTTCGTCTCTATTTCTGGTTATATACTCGGATGTTTTTGAATCACACTAAAACATTTGCCATAGAACCATTGGAATAAACATACCTGTGTGGTCAGGTAAATTATCTTTTAGTAACTTGGTTCTGTGGTTACAGCTGATTTACAGATTTGACAGGCTTTAGTAGTAAGTACCTTACCTATTACTGCTGAAATGGAGTAATTAAGAGTGTTACTGCGTTCCGGTTTTGAAAGGTTAAGAGTGCTGGTGAAATTACCGGCACTTGGGACTTGTCAACTTATGTCTCTGGGTGACGGGCGCAAAGGTATTGCCTCTCCGATCTTTGCTATTTAAAGCTCTGAGTAGATAGATAGATTACTTGTTTATTTGCTGAATCACAGTAAATTACAAACAAGCTTATGATAGGTACAATGGTAATCATAAAGAAAAAGCTAGTCTAGGTTTGCGGGTATGGTCTGGAGTGTTATATTGTGTCGGGGTGTACAGTTGAGTGTACTGTGTCAGCAAAAAGGGTCTGACTCAACATTATGTCGCAGTTCAGTCGAACTACGACGCCGATTATTCTGCCAGGTCCTAAGGTAAGCCGGTAAAAAAGAAATAACTCAGAATAGAGATCAAATTCTTAGGTTTTCGCGATTGTTACACATAGGAAATGAAACTATTTTTCCTATACGAAGTATTGTACCCGCGTCAAAGAACATATAGCTGATGTCAAACACCGTCGCGTAAACAAGTCTGCAGTCCATGACATATGGATAAACCCACAAGTTCAATGAAGTTTGACAAACCCCAGGTCCTTGCAAAAGAAGTCCGTTATCTACCCAGGATGCTGCGAGAGGCCATTGAAATTTAAAAAAACATCCTAATTTCAACAGGGAAGCTGGTTTCTCCGTACCACCAGTTTGGGATCCAGTATTTCCTCTAATGAAAAATCCCAAACAGACAAAAACGCTGCAGTGCTAATTAATATGTTTTAGTTTATTCCAATTTCTATTATTAATTAATAATAAATTGAACTTAATAAAAATTCATTCAATAAAATAATTTGAAAAACTTAATGAAGCGTATATTGGAATGTTTTCATTGTAAAATTAAAAATAAGGTATTTAATTAATAACTATTGTAACTATAGTGAAAAAATAGAGTGGTTTGCATCAATATTAGACATAACTGGTTGAAGACTGTACCACCTCAGTCAACCGTGACCATGGGACCTGTAAAGGGTCCGAAACGTCGGTTTGTTTGAAAAAACAAATATACGCGATTTAAATCCGCAAAAATAATTTCATTTCCTATCAGAATAGAGAATCAACACGGTGTTAGAATGTAAGGTATGTAGTTATAATAATAATTGTATAGGTGCATAAGTTATTATACAAGCTATAAAACGTGGACAAGGTAACTGGAAAGAAAATAAAAAAAAGATGTAAATGTGTAAGTAAGTTCTGTGGTTGTATAATAATTGTAAATGAATGTGTGTTTTGCTTAGAGCTGTGTGTTTGTGTGTAGGTATATAAAAAATAAGTGGAGTGCATATGTGGTTTATATTTATCCATAAAAGAAAGTATTTATGGCAGGGAAAATATTTTGTTGAATATAGTTATGGATTGACTTAAACACGATCGATTAAGAAATAAAAATGGCAACACCGTCTGCGGCTATAAAAGGGGTTTTTACACGGACACGTGCTTAAACGTTTCTATCCTATCTAGACCAGACCTATTTCTTTCCTATACAGACCAGGAAATTGGAGTGGTTGTCTGGAACACTATTATTATTATTATTTTTATGATACCATATGACGGAATGAACAAGTCGTGCTGGTGGTAACCGACACGCCTGTTCATAACAGTTGCAATGCCATTCAGAGCCTTAAATCGTAAACTAAAGTAGACAAGTCCCACGTGCCTGTAATTTTACCAGCACCCTTACCCTTCTACACAAAGAACACACTTTATTAATTTAATATCCATCTATATAAAACACACATTGTGATAAAAACAAATAGATAGATAGATAGATAACACGTTTATTCAGTTCAAATACAAACAGAAACAAAATATTTACAAATACTTCACAGAGTACAACATAAAAAGACATAGAACATTCATTATTCATTTTTAAAACATTTATATAAAACACATACTGCGAGAAAAACAAATACTGTGAGAAATACAAACAAATACTATAAGAGCTGATAAAATTTTAATGTACTTATGACTACAGTTTGTGCTGAAATGGCCCTGACTCAGCATAAATACTGTAGACCGAGAGAAGTGCTGATTTTCTGCCAGTACCATATGGTGAGCGATCGCAGCCCAGTAAGCCATGCCACAAAAGTGCATCACACGCAAATACATACAATTACAATTTCACCAGCACCCGTACCCTTCCAAACCGGAAAGCAGTAATGCACACTTCTCACAAGGAGCTCTACTACTGATAATATAGTGATGTAAAATATTCACTTGCCCTTTCAAAGACTCTTATTTCATTCTAGACTGACAATGCCGATATTGGCAACAGGCCAGACAGATTATATTGGTTGCCAGTTCTCGGAGCAACACCGTTACTGGCAAATTCGTTTTAATATTTACCCGTCCTGTGCACAAGGTTAAGGTATTCTTTTCTTAGACCCTGTTTTGCTTTTCATTGTTTGTTTGACCTTGTGGCTTCAGGCTTTGAAGTGGTCCACCTCATTTATTCCAGACGTTCCGTGTATTGAGTAAATGTCTTTGTTGACTGTACTTCCGCACAACAGTGAATCAATATATAGTAAAATTGATGATATATACACTGATTAGTATATGGTGTGAAAGCACGATTTCTGAAAATTATCACAATAGAACAAAAACATGAACTTATCTCGAAATTTTACAAAAAACCCGCTGTATTCTATAGGGACTTTACATGTACTAATTTTCCTTTTTTATATCAACTGAATTAAATAGACCACGTAGTATACAATATTCATGCACTGCAACTGTTATAGACAGGCGTGTACCTTACCATCAGGCGCACGACTTGTTCGAAAAAAACATAAAAAATACATTTATTTTGAAGACCAAATTGCTAATTAAACGAGACAAAAATGTAGATATGCTTAGTACTTTGCATGGTTGTTTTAGTAAGGCAATATCGATCGTTAGTGATGGAATGAATGAATGAATGTATGAATGCCATCACTACCAGTCCACAGACACCCTTTTGAGACTGAACTGTGATTGCTACTACATTTTAGCTGATTTGTTTTACACACTAACACACTCACACACGCACACATACACTGAGAGAGAGAGAGAGAGAGACAGATACAGTAAATCTGTCTAACTAAAACGCGGTTAAGTGACAAAATATTTCTTTGAGATATACCCAGTTTTGAAATATTGAAATTGTTTGATGATATTTCAGCTACACGTTGACTAATTTTAACTGTTTATAGAAGACAATTTTGTACTCTATCGTTTGCTATTTGACGACAGTTAGTGGACGGCAGTAAATGTAGGCCATACAAATATTTCTCCTGGTCCAGGAATCCCGGTATTCAGAACCCTACCACCTAGTAAAATACAAAGTAAATTTGTAATCATAGAATCTAATTTTAGTCCACACAACGAGTCTATTGCAGTTGTTCCCATAAAAACTGTTTTAAGTGTTTAGTGTTGCACGCTATCCGAATATAAATATTAACTATTCATAGTCCTATGCTGTGATAAAAAATATTGCCAGGCGATTCGTTTGAAAATATTACAAAGTTTCAGTTTTTATTGTCGTTCGTAAAAGTCTACAGTCCGGTTATCGCGTAACGTGAAAAAACTGCACCTTGATATTCTGGCTTTACGTCTCGATAGTTTGACAACGATGGTGTTAACGGCACCATTGTCAAGTTTGACTGATAATTTGTAGAAAGTGTGGTCTAAATGGCACCATTGTCAAAAAAATTATTGATAATTTGTAGAATGAGTGGTTTAAGCGGCACCACTGTGAAAGTTTCATTGATAATTTGTAGAAACTATGATTTAAACGGCACCAATGTCGAAAGTTTGGCAAATAATTGGTATGTACAATGATTTAAACGACAACAGTGACCCGACAAGTCATCAGATTGTCTTTCGTCTGAAACGCGGTTTGATTTGTTGAAATATTAACCTTGTAAAACCATTTGTAGGGTTTAATTTTTCGTTTTCACAATTTAATCATCAATTTATGTAAATTATTTAATACTGAAAGCGATGTTAGCCCAGTTCGAATCTCTGTGGCGCCATGTTCCTGTGACTTTAATTACAAGTTTCGGACATTTGTGAACGATAAGAAACCTGCACACTGAAGAAGATTCACAACCTTTTGCACACGTGTGACGTTCATAACCCACATTGGGCTAGCGTGGCAGAATATTCATAAAACCTTTTTCCTAGATGACACACGTGCCTGTGCCTAGAGGCGGGATCTATATATATCATTATGTGGACGATGATGGTTTAATATTAATAGTAATGAGTAGGTACTTGTCAAACCGTATTGAGTATCGAATGATTGAAGCAATGTACCTACGTCATAATAATACATTTCACCAAAATAACGACGTCAATTGCGAATAATACATCAAAGAAATAACACGTGAATTGAACAAAACTACCGGCTTTACCCTCGCTCACGTCACCGGTGCGGTTTTTATAGCCACCCTAAAATATAACGAACTTTACAACGCCTGTCCGTGACACTACATAGGGAGTATTGAAATAATTCTTATGTGCGAGTACTGGATACGGATCTTGTCTAAGGAAAGAGAGGCCATTGAGACTAAGGGTCAACTCACACTGATACAGAGTCGAAGCGTCGCGACGCGTCATGTTTTCCGCCTATAGCATATTTATCTCTATTTTCCCATTATTAAGGTATAAATGTGTATTATGCGAATATGGAGTCGTCGCTTGTTTAAAGTCGAGCGGTTTCGCACGTCGCGCGTTACTTGCGCGCAGTGACGCGTCCGCCGACCACACTGTGATGCGCGCCAACGTCGCCTTGCGTTGTAGTTGAAAAACAGGACGCGACGCGACAGGTTTAACTTTGCGCCAGTTGGAGTTGAGCCTAAAAACATCCTAATTCCAACAGGGAAGATGGTTTCTCCGTATGACAAGGATTTTCTCTGATGAAAAACTCTAGTAAAGTACAGTTCTACTCACTAATATGTTTTATTTCTAATTTCCTTTCAATTAATAAATTTCGCTTAGTACGTACGACGTATATACCATTCCTTTCTTGTATGTCTGTCATGTACAAACGACATACATCTTCAAGGGCAAGAATGAATAAGTATAAATAGTAATAATTTGTCGCTGTAGTGCTCATAGTTAGAGGTGGGCGTTTAAATTAAAATCACTTAAAAAGTTTGCTTTTTAAAATAAGCACATTAGCACGCTTTTCAATTTAAGCGTAATCGTTGATCAACGTGCTATGTTTCAAGTTCCGCCAGCTATTTTTCCTAAACAGATTAATTCGTCAATGTGAATAATAATTTTGTAAATGAAAATAAAACTCGTGTTTTACAATAAAACTTACTTATCTTAAAACCTTTAGTGGTCTACTCTTCCTTTTCGCTGTCAACACAACGTTGCATGTTTTTTTAAACATAAAACTCAATGCGCTTAAACATTTTTTTAAACAATTTTGTAAACTTCAAACTAAAAAGCATTTAAGTGAAAAGCGTTTAAAAAAAGCACATTTTGAAGTTTAAAAAAATAAGCAGTCTTTCCCATCTCTACTCATAGTACAGAGCTTCCTGCAGTTTGCGAGCTTTGTAAAATGTCTTCCAAATACAAACGTGTACACTGCTAGCGCAAGTTTATTTGCGGTGATGATATCTATATGCAGTGATACCTTTAGCAGAGAGAGCATCGACGAAGATCTTTTGCCCGCCAGCGCAAACTGACGAGGGATAATCCCCGATATCGCGAGCGTCCGCCAGCTTATACCGTAGAATCCTCTTGAATATACCACTGGGCCCTCGAATTTGAATAGCATCTACTATCGACTACGCAGTCGTGTAGTCTCAGACACATTCACATTCAGACTCCGGCGCATACTGGTGAAATCCGGTGTACACCGGTAGATTCCATCACATATCGGCGCCTCATCTAGCTTGCTTTTCAATACCGCAGAGAAATGCGCTGCGACGTTCCGAGGTCAATCTTAGAGCATTAACACGTTTACAGTCCCCCATATTAAGACTGAAATCAACCCCGTAAGTCCATGTGAAATACTGTTAGTTTTGTCTCACATTGTACATAATGTATACGTTAAATTACACCTATAAGACTACCTAATTCATCAGTTTTAATAAGTGAGGGTTTTGGACTACAAGTTTACGCATGCGTGGCCTTGTGGTTGAGGCCAATTTGCGACTCCAGGTAGAGTCACAGACAGCGAACGTGTTAAAATTTGCACCTTATTTCTATTGCTATAGCATAAAATATTAATTAATAAATAAATGTCCCTCTGTCATTACTTCTTTCTTTCCGTCGATGATTTGGGCTTTAATAGTGATGTTAAGGTCAATTGCTCGGACAAGGGTGGACAAGGTTTCTTGTCTATCGCATCGTATTGTATGATAGCCAGTGGACACGCATCTTTAGAGTTATTCACTGGTAACTTCCGGTTTCTTTATTATTTTGCATTCATGCCGAAGCCATTCAATAAATGGGATCGGTACACGTGTATGGAATTTTTATCTCTCTAGCGGAACGAATACCTACTTATTAAGCATCATTATAATAATAATAATAAAAAACTAGCTTTTGTTCGTTATTTTTTTCTCGCTTCAAAACGATTACTTGTGCATGACCCGAAAAGTGAACTCTATTAGTATGTATGACAGACAACTATTGCAAATTCAGCTGTTTGCGGCATGTGCAAATTCAGCTGTTTATCAATGATTTTATGTACATACAAATTTCTTTGAACATCAAGATGTTATAATTTATGAACCGACTTCATAAAATGGAGGTTCTCAATTTGACTGTAATTTTTTTTAATGTATGGTACGCGATTTGTAAACCGATTTTGATGATTATTTTTTTTGGAAAGAGGATACCTCAGTATTGGTGCCATTTAAATTGGAAGAAAATATTTCACCTCTAAGGGTGGCAAACTAGGGGTTGAATTACTTTTGAGGTCGGTTCGGACACTTAGAAAAAATTCCTTAAATCCGGCAGGATTCGAAACAACGTCGTCCAGCAAACCGTGCCAGACGCTATGTCAACTAAGCTATGGAACGAACTAGCGGACGAGGTGCTTGTTGCAGATCTATGTTTTTGGTTTTAACGGCTTTTTTGTCGTAGTGCCGTCTGTGAGAAATATATACTCCCGGATACGTAATTCGAGCCACCTCGCATTTTTGTCGTAAGGGCTAAAATACAAAAATAGTGTTATCATTGAAGAAAAAGTTATTTCCCGGGTTTGCAAATCCAAATTCGCAACAAGGACTTAAAACGTTTAGTATACTATAGACTTCTTAGGTTTTCGCGATTGACACATAGGAAATGAAACTATTTTTCCGGATTTAAATCGCGTATATTTGTTTTTTCAAACAAACCGACGTTTCTGGCCCTTTACAGGTCAGCCAACCGTGACCATGGGACCTGTAAAGGGCGCGAAAAGTCGATTTGTTTGAAAAAACAAATATACGCGATTTAAATCCGGAAAAATAGTTTCATTTCCTATGTTTGGTATACTACTTTCAAAATTGCATAATACTTTTTGATCAATCAAACATTGTTTAAGCTTAGAGCACTTAATACAGAAAATGCGTGGTGGCTCGAATGATGTGTCCGGAAGTGTATTTCTTCACTCAGCTTTATGGCTCTATGGTTTTATATTCTTCAATCAACATACTTTAATTTTGGAGTAGTAAATATCAAAGAAGATACTCCACTAGTTTGTTGTTATCATTATTATTATTTTATGTTAACGAGTGGCGGAACGAACAAGTCGTGCGCCTGGTGGTAAACGACATGCCTACCCATAACAGTTGCGGTAGGCCACTGGAGACGGCCATTGCGTCTGATATCCTGAGACACAAAGTTGATAAGTCCCATGTATCTGAAGTTTCACCAGCACCGGAACGCAGCAATGCTTACATTACTGTTTAGCAGCAGAAATAGGTAAGGTGGCCGTACCTCCCTGCACAAACTTTTACAACTAGAGACACGGAAAAAGTATCGATAGTTTTCGGTATCGAGTACTCGATACTTTTTATTAAATATTATTTTTCTGGTATTAGTACTTTTTGACAACTATCGTATCGTATTGTTTCGGATAATATTTATTTAGGACTCATATCATAGCGCAAGCCACCTAGCGATTTTGTTTAATGGCAAACCTTCACCACAAATGACATGACTATATAGTGTGTGCTACCCTTTGCCTCTTTCTAAGAATGAGCATGAAGAAAAATAATTACAAACGTTTGAATTGACAATTTCCGTTTTCGTTTTGTAATCGTTTCTCCGTGTCCATCACGGGCGTCACGATAATGTCGAACCACGCAAAAAAAGTCACTACCTACGTTTTAAAGTTGATACATGCATTAATTCATATAGAGCATTATGTTGTAATAGTAGCTCTACTACAACAAATTTGCAGGACAAAAGCATCGATACTTGATACTGTGTCCCTATTTATAATTCTCCAATTTAAGCATAAAAAAGTTAATGATCCTAACGTTCAACCGATGTTTACTGGTATATTCGCTTTGTAAATTTAGTATAAAACTAACAAAACCCTATTTATATGAGTCCGGCAGAATCTTACTAGCGCGATTCAGGAATTTCATAAAATGTTACTAACGCCAACTAGTATTGACAAAAGTTACTAGACCTGAATGTTAACTAAAAGGATTCTTTTTTATAAACATAAGCATTAAGCTAAATAAAAATTATGTTTTACACTACAGACTAAACGTAAACAGAAAATAATGAAAATTTTATTAAAAAATTTAAGGACGTGCCGAGTGTTGGTAACTTTATCGATAATACTCACATATTTAAAATAGATATATAATGTCGTTTATTGGATTCTCGAGCGATGACGCAATCCGTGTTTTGTCATTTTAAATGGTTTTCTATCGTTATTTCTTTGCTGATTAGGTGCTTTGTTTACATTGTAGTACTTTAGCAAATGAATCAATTACAATAATACCCAGGAGGACCTGTGCTCGATTTGCGCCGACACTTCCATGTAAACATGTGAAAGAACAACGGCCAAGTTCACACAGTCTTGGACCAGCTAAAAAAGTTGACGACTATCAATCATACATATACATAGGGTTTCATTTGTATTATGATTAACTAGGGAAAGTCGATTTAAGCAACATTTTCTTTTTGAGGTTATATTAGTAATGAACATTAATAATGTTGCTTTGTAGTACGGAGTTAAATATTATGCTAACATAAGTAGAAGACGTACCAAATATCAGATACTTTTTGAACATTCGAAAAAAACACTAATATAATATTTAAAAATTTATATTTATTGCAGTCACAGTCATTGTCTATCTAAAGACTTTACATAGGAAAATGAATTAAACTTATATCTATGTTCATTTATTTTTTATATAATTATTTTGTTTTAATTAGAAAAATCAACGATGTGTTCACATGTACCCTAATAATGGATATCCAGTACAGGGTACACTATTCAATATTAAATGTCCAGTATAGGGTACACTCTATTAACCAGGGCATGTATTTAAATGGTCCTTTTAAATTTGCAAAAGCAGTAGGCAAAAAACATTTAAATATAAAAAGACTCTATACAACCAGTGATGTACATAGGTACCACAATATCGGATATCTAGTATTATGGTTACCTAGGTATCCAATATTGAGATAACAACATATTTGTACAATAATCGGTTACGAAAACTTCACCCTGCGCAATTATCGCTAAAATGCGCCTAGGATATAACACTGTCACAAAATATAACATCACTTAAAGTACTTTAAAAAAAAACACTTTGAATGTTGACAGCGAACTAAAGGCAAAAACGGCGCAGACAACTAACAAAATATATTTTTTTTATAATATCAACTCACGGGATGAACAAGCCGTACGCCTGATGGTAAGCTACACGCCTGTCCATAACAGTTGCAGTGCCACTCAGAGCTTTAAATTGCAAAGATTTGAGGGGCACTGCCACTGCGCCCGTCACTCTGAGTCATAAGTTGACAAGTCCCATGTGCCTGTAATTTCACCTTTTATTATGATATATATACATATTATTAATATTAAATTAAAATTACAAAGAGAATAACATCATTTGTGTGTGTATATGTGCGTGGGTGCGTGCGATTTTAAGGGAGGTTTTTAATTTATTTTTAAGAGATTTTTATTAATTTTATAATTATAGTTTTAGTTTTGAAATAAAGGTGGTGTTGTTTAGTTTTCATTATAGCGGGGTATCCAGTATTGTACACGTATGCAATATTTGGTACGTCTCTCTTATAGTTGGCTCCAAATTAAAAGTAGTAGTTAGATTCACTACGACCGAAGAATGAGATAAAAAAGGGTGCAAAAAGATGTGATTTTTTGAAAATGCTAAAAAGATTGACGTTTAATTTAAATTCTCGTTTACACTAACATGATTTCTCGTACGTTGAGACAATTTCTCGAATTTCTTCTCGAATTTTCCGACGACTTTGAAGCTGAGGTGAGAGTCAAGTTCCAGTTAAACTTTCGTTCATAATGTCTTAAGTTGAAGTAAGTGTAAACGAGGCTTAAATAAATATGTCAAAATGCAAGTCTAATCTCAGTACAGAGTATTAAAAAAACAACGACGTCAAAATTTATTCATCCCCTAGTTTGCCACTCTTGGAGGTGGATTTTTTTCTTCAAATTGAAATAGGACCCCTATTGAGGTACCCTCTTTCCAACAAAAAAAAGAATCATGAAATCAGTTCACAATTTTGTCATCCGGCCGGAGTTATCGCGTAAAGTAAAAAGAAAAAAAAATGTAGTCAAAGTCGAGTCGAAGAACCTCCTTTTTTGAAGTGAGTTAAAAACAAACATTTACAATGCGTTCATATGTATTTACGTATTTTTAAAATTAATATCTTTTTAACAATTTTTTTTTAAATTTAAACGATGATTATGTATATCTAAATATGAATATACATATATAACATCTAAATATTAAGGCACTGATTTGGTTTCTTGCATTGTTCCAGCAAGGCATCGGCGTCGAGTTGGTCCGCGCTCTGGACAGCCATCCTCCAACTGTATCCAATGTTTTCTGCGAATGCGACTCTAAGGATGATGTTGTAAGTAATCAATCATTCATTATCTTAAGACCCGTCCACAAGGTCAAGCTAAGTGTGTACGATTTTTAACTAAGCGTAGATAGCGAAGAGCAGAGCAATAGAAATGTTATCGTGAATAAAGCACTCATCTTCTTACGTACGTTCTATATCTTTTTTAATGATATTAAGTTACGGGACGAACAAGTCGTGTGACTGGTGGTAAGCGACACACCTGTCCAAAGCAGTTGCAGTGTCAGCAGAGCTTTAAATCGCAAAAATCTGAGGGGCATTGCCACTGCGCCCGTCAGCATGAGACATAAGTTGACAAGTTCCATGTGCCTGTAATTTAACCAGCACCCTTCAAAACCTAATGCTCATATTGCTGTTAGGTGGCAGAAATAGGTAAGGTAGCAGTAGTTTCCTGGACGAACTCTTTCACAAGGAGGTCCACTGCTACCGAAACTTTTGTCTTTGCTGACTCGATAACACTGAACCGGATTTCGTATTTCGTACCTTTGGTATAATAAAGCCTACGTGTGAACATACCTCAAATATGCTTTTATCCGTTTATCACATGATGGTCATAAAGGTAATACGATTTGTATGGAACAAATTATGTGAAATTGTATAACTCTTCTATTTTTACATAATAAAGGACAGATTCTGCGGGAGCTTAACGCGGACCAGACTATCTACCTTATATCTCCGTAGGATACTTGATTTCTTGGGTCACATTGCCAGGAAAAAAAGGGCACAACTTCGAACAGCTAACGGTTACCGGACGGAACGACGGTAAACGTCCGAGAGGTCGCTGTCCCACAAGATGGTCCGACCAAGTCTGTACGGCTCTCGGCATGGATCTCCATGATGCATTCCACTATGGCAAAGAACGCCACAGATGGCACGCACAATGGTTTTCGCGGGGGAGTCATGACCCTCAGTCACTCACGACAATGAGGTAAATGATGCATAAAGGAGGAGGATTTATGCATAAAAGTTGTCGATTAATTTCGTTCGTAGAACCTTTTCAGGAGATAGGTGTCTCCTGAAAAGTTGTAGGTTATTTTGCAGATATTGACTCGTCGATTAAGACCACTTACATATGTAAGTGGCCTTTATCATGATGGTCTTAATTAACGACGTTCGACGAAGGAACGGCCAATATCACACAACCCAGTCTGTCGAGTGCTGGCCATTGCCCAATTGTCTCCTGAGTCTCTCGATTCAAATACATTCCATCAAAAACGTGGTATATGTCTTGAATGATGCCGCAATTGCTACAATATAGAGTTGGTGTAATGCCCATCGTATCGTATTATGGTATTGGAATGGCAAAGGATGACATGACCCGCCTTAACAACATTAAAATGGAAGAAGAGAGATCACGTAAGTAGGCACGAAGCTGCCCGCGATTCTCAGACATGAGGGAACGACTAGAGAGAGATAGAGAGTAATGCCCATCAAAAAGGGTCTTTGAAGGAATGTGCCCAGAACGCAACCTCAGAGTCGTCACAACACTTAAGTCTATTCAGGGTACAGTTATCAATCCACGAAAGTCTTTCTCCTTGTTGAATCTTTCGCCTTCTTCAGTATTTCGCCTTTTGATTAGACTGCAGAGATTAGATGTTCTGTTAAGTAATCCAATTGAGCGGTATGACACAATCAATTTAAATCTAAAGCAAACCACAACGCGTGTAATGATTGCTTCCGTCCACTTTCAGTTGATTAAATTGGTAGTTCCGTTGTAGCCTGACGCTATACGAGTATTCTATCTACATAATATCTACTATGGGCCTCATAAGAAGGCTCAAGGTCACTGGAGAGAGCGATGCTCGGTATTTCCCTACGTGATAGAATCAGAAATGAGGAAATCCGTAGGAGAACTAAGGTAACAGTGGGCGGGGCACATAGCTAGGAGAACCGATGGCCGTTGGGGCGGAAAGGTTCTTCAATGGCGACCGCGCACCGGACGACGCTCAGTGGGTAGGCCCCCCACCAGGTGGCCCGATGATCTGGTAAAGGTCGCGGGAAGCCGATGGATGCGGGCAGCGCAGGACCGATCGTCGTGGAGATCGTTGGGGGAGGCCTATGCCCAGCAGTGGGCGTCGTATGGCTGAACGATGATCTACATAATATATATTTGATTAGTACTTGTTACGTGTGTATATGTTATGTTGTATTTTTGAAGATATTCTTTGGTTGCATCCCTTTTGCATATCCCAAATTTTTATCCTAAGGTTGCCTGGAAGAAATTCGAGACCACCTCAGCTCGATTTTCAATTTTTCCAATCGTGAAATTTTTTTATGAATCACGTTTTCACGCCGTATACTAATATATACTGTGTATATCTTCAATTTTACTATATGTTTTTTATGATTTATTGTGTAGTGTAAGTGGAGTGTACCTACAGTAATGTAGTGATTGATTGATACTTTCACTGTCATACGGAATCAACCGAAGCCAATTGAGGTTGTATCCATCTTAAATACCGGGAAGTAAAACTAGGATTAAATTATATGAAGATAAAATTGGGTCCTCGCGGCAAGGGGTACAAGATGCTGGCAGCGTTCTCCCTTTGTATGGCTATGCTAATGCATTGGGCAAGATAGCTGCCGACTCTTGGGCTTCCCAGACAGTCTATTAATTTATCTTGATTTTAAATTAGTTTTTAAACAAAAAAATTGCTTTGAGGTCAGTCCATCCGTTTTGTGAGCCACGATGCCACAGACAAAGGCTTCACTGATAACTTTCTTCTTTTTGCGTCGGGTTGTTAAAAAAAATAAATTACAAATTCAAAAAGTCTCGGTAGGGGACACCCGGATTTGAACCGGGGACCTATCGATCTGCAGTCGATTGCTCTACCACTGAGCTATATCCCCGCTGACAATTTGCATCGAAAACAATAATCACTTTGTGACTAATGTAGACACGTAGGCGGGTGATATGGCGTTGCACAATAATAATCAACTTTCATGGCAGGTTTTAAAGTTTATAATGGTTAATTTTGTGTTGAAAAGGGTAGTTTAACAACGAGGGTTACATAAAATTTGATTGTATCTTTTAGCGCTGTGACCAAGTTTGCTTATTTGTGCGTCACACTGCCGGACACGGGTCTCCTCTCTGGCAAGGGTTTAGGCCATAGTTTCCCAAATTTTTGGCTCTTTTTTTATAATATCAAGCGACGGGACGAACAAGTCGTGCTCCTGATGGTAAGCTACACGCCTGTCCATAACAGTTGCAGTGTCACTGACCTCTTTAAATCGCAAAGATCAGAGGCGCACTGCCACTGCGCCCGTCACCCTGAGACAAAAGTTGACAAGCCCCATGTGCCTGCAATTTCACCAGCCCTTCAAAACCAGAACACAGTAATGTTGACATTACTGCTTGGCGGCTGAAATAGATAAGGTTAACAAAGGCGCCAACCAACACAAAAATAATTGATAACTCGTATTTTTTTTATGTTAACTTAACACAAAAAATTAGAATGAAAAATTATTATATACTTGTAGTGTAGTTTATATAGATAGTTGGGGTTTTTTTTTCAATTGCTTCCGAGGCCCCTACCCTGCCCTGGGACTCTTTAGCGCCCACCGAGGGGCGGTTGGGACCACTTTGGGAAACTATGGTTTAGGCCATAGTCCTCCACGCCGACCCAATGTGTACGGGACTTCATACGTTTTCCGAGAGTTGCGAACCTTCTTCTGACGTGAACGTCGTATATTTTATGGCAAAAGGTCGTCTGGCGAACGAGCGGTAATCAATGAAGGTGGCAGCAGTGGTTAGTTTATTAACAAATCGACAGTGTAATTATAATTAATTATTACTACTTACATCTACAAACACGTGATTGTGATTTGTGTATCGTTTTCGGTCTAATTCCATACCCCCTTTCCAACAAAAAAGAATCTTTTTTGTGGGGAATGGGGACACCATTTCATAGAAACCTATATCTGAAAGTGACCATATTATATTTTTTGCATATTTACAATCATGGTTGATAACAATTATAATACAAGGAAGATGACCTCTGGTAAATTTGTTTCACCAAGAGCGACTAACTACTATGGAGAGAGGACCATTTTCCAGACTTTGATACATCATAAACAATGTAAATTCCTTATTCCAGACTATCACGTGTGACATCGAAGCGACTCCTGCGTTCCAGCTGAAAGCCTTCAGCCAGCGTGGTGAGAAGGTCGAAGTATCGCATTACCGGGTTAACGTGAACAGGTATATATTTATATATTCAATATGGTACAATTACAGATACACTAGTTACATTTGCGACTGCTATCCACTTACAATTGCACAGCTTTGCAAAGAAAAAATAATTATATAATTATTGACAACTGATTAAAATAATACGAAAAATAATAATATCCTCTCCTTACTTTCTCAAACTCGTATCTCAAAAGATCAAAGTAACTCAAGTGCAAAAAATGCATTGTTTATACAAATTTGAAGGCTGATTTCACATTAAATTGCCTTCGTATTCACATACTGGCAACCTATTTTTAAAGTAATGGATCCAATTTAAAACCCCTGACAAGAAATTTAAAATAAATATAAATTTTTGCAATCTCCTGAATAATCACTCTTTATAAGATACGAGTTTGAGAAAGTAGGGCATCGATATGCAATAATGACTTTACTGGATGAATTATGAATAAATAATATGAAATAATGAAATAATACGAAAATGTTAATAATCTCAGTAGAGAGTACTAAAAAAAACCGACCTCAAAAGTACGTGGAATTACGTCTATTTGCTAAGTTTTATTGAAATATCCCCTAGTTCGCCACTATACTAAAACTAACTAACTAAACTATAATAAAAATCACTCTCTATCTATAAAATCTATAATAGTTCTCACTACTCAACGTATATTAAGAGAAAAACGCCTTGAATTGGAGAAATAGCAAAATTAACTATTAAAATAATTGCTCCTTAAGTAAAATTTAGGCGCTATTTGTGAAAATGAATGTTTATGCCCGATCAGCCACCCATAGAGGTGGATGATTTTCTTCAAAATTAAATGGGACCACTATGAAGGTACCCTCTTTCCAACAAAAAACGAATCATGAAAATCGGTTCAGAAATACCGGAGTTATCGCGTAACATACATACAAAAAAAAACATACAGTCGAATTGAGAACCTTCTCCTTTTTTTGAAGTCGGTTAAAAATTAAGTAAATTTTTAAATCATTGATAAAACTGCCTCCGTGGCCGAACGGTTACCATGCCGGACTGCCACGCAGAGGTCCCAGGTTCGATTCCCGGGCCGAGAGAAATAGTCCTACTAATAGGCCATACATGGCCTACAATTATTTCTCTCGTGAGTTTGGGTGTAATTTGTGGTTGTCTATGTGTGTGTCCATGGCACCCGCGACACAGGGTTTCCCTAGTGCGGGGCTATGTTGAGTGTGTGCGTTATTGATAAAAAAATAAAAAAGACATTACGTTTGTAATGTCTTTTTTGTAATGTCACAAATGCATTGAAAAAACTATTTTTTTTTAAAGTTATGACGATGTGGACGAGTATTTCCAAGATAAATTATGATTAATGTCTGTCCCGCTCCCTTTCCATGTTGCGATGCTTGTCAAGGTGCATGTATTTGTTAGTGTATAAGCACATATATATTCATAAGTATATTTTTGTAACGACGACACATGCAAAGCACTTATAAATAAATATGTTATGCAGTTAAGGCCGGAAAGGAAACACCCTCAACTCAGCAATTACTTGATAATCGGCTCATTCACTCACCGTTATCAATTCGTTCAGCCGGCGGTAAAATAGTAACGTCAACTGATTGCAATTAATTATTTTATGCACTTTTCACAGTAATTAGTCCGAAAATATAAGAGATGGATAAGATTAAAACGGATTCTAAATATCACGCGGCAAGTTCAAAGAGGACGAGGCGGTACGTCTTCACTGTCCAAGCAACTTACATAAAAAGCCCTTTGGGCTGTCAAACTGACGTGACATTTGCAAACAAAGAAACCCTGATCGAGACTAGTTAAAATGGTTCATAGGTAGCCTAGTAAATCGTTTATCTAATAGGTTATACGATGATAGCTGGCTCCAACAAATAAAGAAATAGTATAAAGTTTTTGATTCACTGTAGTTTTAAACCTCGTAAATGGCAATTTTTTTGCGATATCCCCCATTTCTCTGCGTGCAGAGGTTTTCCAACCAATCAACCAGTCGTCGACCACTAGGACATCCTATGTAGGCCTTTTCAGCTGGGCTGGCATTCTTTCAAAGCGTCCGACCCAACAACGGAGTCTTGCGGACTTGATTTAATACTTCGCTACCAAGTTTTTTTTTTATAATAGCAAGTGAACGGGACGAACAAGTCGTGCGCCTGATGATAAACCACGCGCCTATCCATAACAATTGCAGTGCCACTCAGAGCTTCCAATGGCAAAGATCTTAGGGGCACTGCCACTGCGCCCGTTACCCTGAGACATAAGTTGACAAGTCCCATGTGCCTGTAGTTCCACCAGCACCCTCACCTTTCAAAACGAAAGGCAGTAATGCTTACATTACTGCTTGACGGCAGAATAGTTAAGGTGGTAGTACTTCTCTGGATGAGCTCTTTCACAAAAGCTCTACTGCTACTATATTGGCGTGATTGTCTAGCATGTTTAAAAAGAAGTTAACACCCAATTTGTCCCCGTTTACAGGTTTCGTTCCCGCCTAAATGTAGTCTGCATAACGGAGAAGCTAACGGGCAACATCAAGTTCGACGGCTGGCCGGACGTGAAGGTGGTGCTGGCACCTGTCGGTGCTCTGAAGCCTAATGCCAACGAGAATAACCTTCAAACGCTGGTGAAGTATGTATGAGACCAGGGCCCTAAGTCTGCTAATTTTGTTAAAACCATTGGTCAATGTAATTCCATTGAGATACCCCTGAGAGTGTATCGCAAATTATGATAATATTTGTTATTCTGCCAAAACCTAGTTACAACGGCAGTTCAGTCTCAATCATCGAGTATATAACCAGAAATAGAGACGAAATGTCATTTAATTTGTTTGAAAACTATTCTGCCAAATCAAACTGCGCTTCGATTGACATTTCTTTTACAAAGAGATTAAGATACTTTTAGAAACGTTGGCAAGAACTCATAGTTTTTTCCAACTAAAATATTACATATGACGCTTCTCAAACGCTCTATTGTCTCCTGATTGGTTAAATTGGTCCAAAGGTATTATAACCGCGCCATAAACCTTTATAAAAAATAAATTGGTTAAAATATAAGCGGTACTTGGCCACTTCTATTCTATCTCTTTTGTTATTGATTAACAAAATACAGATTGAAATATTGATTGTGTTTCATTATTTCATTCATTCATATTCCTGCAATGGCATTTCAATTATATAATACAGGTTAATAGACATAAAATTTATAGTAGGTAGGTACATACACGTTATTGCCAAATATTGCTATTATTACATTTAATTTATTATTTAATATATTAATTTTAACTGCCTCATGTGAGGTGCCTGCCCTAATGTGAGTTTATTATCAATTATCACGCCCAAATCACTACTACTGTCGACCTCGTTTAATGTAACACTATTGATATTGTATACAAACCTAAATGGGTTGTCGTTACGAGAAATTGTTATATAGAAACACTTTGAGGGATTAAGAGACATATTGTTATCCATGCACGGTCCATGTCCCAAGTTGTGCATCATCAGCTTTCTCTGTAACTTTAACCAATTTCAAATTATCTGCATAGAGAAATGGAACAGAATGCTGTATAACGCCAGTGATGTCATTAATAAACATATTAAACAATACAGGTCCCAAATGCGATCCTTGAGGTATTCCAGAGTTGTTATTATTATTATATATTGTTACGTTATTTCTAAATATTGTTATATATATTGTTATTGCGAAATTCAAACACATAAATGATATTAATCAGACATTATTTTAATCGTAATTTTAGAAATATAATTAAGATGATCCCTTTCAAATATAATAAAAAAAAATCGAATCGTTAACGTAATTAAAAAACGACAATAATCAATGCAAGTACGAATTAAATTATAAATATTTATGCAATTGTATACTAAACTGTTCTATCATTCTTCATCTTCCAGTGACATTGTGGTAAGCGCGCTGCGCAACACATGCTTCGATTTCAACTTGTCACAGTACCCTACCTGTCCGCGCCTTAGAAGATATGTGGACACCTCTCACCGACTGCCGCTGCATTATGACTCACTCGTAAGTCTGTTGCTTAAGCTGAGTTTACCTTACGCGGATTTTTGTAACCATAGCATAATTTATGCTAATTGTGAAACGTACAAACGAGCCAAAAAAACATGTCGCGCGTGATATTTTATTGGGAATGACCAACAATTGTATAAGGAGAATTAAACCATTGTTAAACGACTGCACGAACTCTCGAACTAAATTAGTCGACAACTTCTTTTTCAACTTCCGTACTTTCCGTTAATCTGTCAATTATAATTTTGGTACCCCCAATGGACACCACGCTAACTTAAGTTTTGGACCTGTTCTGTTTTTTTGTTTTTTTATTGTTGTTTTCACAAAATTCGTTTTTTGTTTATATTTCGAATAGTGTTTTTTGTTTGTTTATTTTTTTTTTCACAAAATTCGGGGAGTATAACATTAATAAATATATATCGTCTGCTTAAAGGTAAAACCACATAAGTTATATTTTCCTCAAAAAAATCTCCAAACTATGTACCAGTTGTAAGAAATTCACCATTTTTCTGCAGATAAAACTGTTATTAAGTTTATAGCTTTTTTTATATTAAGTTTCACGTGTGGAAAGATGATTTTTCTTACCATAGCTATATAAATTAAAGACTTTTTCTGGAAAATGTCACTTATGTGGGTTTACCTTTAAACAGATGACATGGCTGTTTACAAATATAACAGAAAACGACCAAAAAAAGAAAGTTGGCGTAGGTAGTGTTAATTGGAAGTGTCGATTTCATAAACCATGTCGCAAAGGCGCTCTTGTTAGTTCTGAATCAAATTCTATTGTCTATGATACTCGCTACTGAGCTGAAAAACATTATAGTTCTGTACACAATGAGTATTGTAGTTATGTACACAGAACTATAATGACTAATGACTCTCAAAAAACAACTGTCTGTCTAGAATCGAATTGTATTGTTGCTTTGATCTATTCACATTATGTGTATAATTATATTACATACTGTCTATAATACATTACACAACATTAAAACATCTTTACAGTCACAACTTACTCCTACAGCTGTAATTATATTCACATTCGCTCATGCACTAAATGATAAATCAAACAGGTTATTTTAGATGCACTATTTACACTTTACTATGTATATTATTATTGTCAAAGTATAACTTTACGTATAGTCCTTATATTTTTGCTTTCAAATAATTTAATCCCTCTCGTTGGTCCTGACTGAAAACCAGCGCCTTAGGAAACTTTGGCACATGCTGAGTCAGCGCCGTTACACTGGTATGACAATCATGTTTTGTTTTTCTTTTTTAACCAACTTCAAAAAAGGAGGAGGTTCTCAATTCGACTGTATGTTCTTTTTTTTGTATGTATGTTACACGATAACTCCGGTATTTGTGAACCGATTTTCATGATTATTTTTTTGTTGGAAAGGGGTCCATAGTGGTCCTATTCCATTTTGAAGAAAATCATCCACCTCTAAGGGTTCACGCATGAAGATTCATTTTTATAAATACCGCCTAACTTTAATTTAGAAGCAATTATTTTAATGGTTGAGTTTGCTATTTCTCCAATTCAAGGCGTTTTTCCCTCAATATACTTTGAGTAGTGAGAACCGATTTTTATTACCTCCAGTGTCAAGTCCTGTATAGTGGCGAACTAGGGGATATTTCAATAAAACTTAGCAAATAGACGTAATTCCACGTACTTTTGAGGTCGGTTTTTTTTAGTACTCTGTACTGAGATTATTTCTTTTATGCTTAATCTGTATTTGTGTTATATCAGTGAATAAAGTGTTTATCTATCTATCTATCATATCGCACTGTTAATACAATAGTGTATTTTTACAAAAAGAGGACTTTCTCAGAATCGATGAAAAACGAACTACTCACTTCCCGCAAAATATCATTAAAATTTATGTATGTTATAGTTTACTACAGACACTTAAACGATTTCTCAAATATATTTAAAAATAAAATGGAAAAAATAATTTCATATTTTTGAATTAGGATTATTTTGGCCAGAACTAGCTCACATAAAGTGTGTCTCATTTTGAGTAAGCGGATATTTTTTGATTATTTTTTACAATATTCTAACGACGGTCTTTTTGACGGGTAGAGAATCAAATTTTACGTTCAGTAATGATATAACATTAAATTTCACATATTTTGAGTTACAACACTATTGTAATAACAGTGCGATATAGTATTGGTAAAAGGCGCGTATCTGCACCAACCCAAATTTCACAGGAGAGGGATTTAACGTTATCACTTTATTATTTCAATGGTTACAACTTTCATTTTTGCACAGTAAGCATTAATTTATGTTGTCTACGGACTGACAGCAATAGATTCCCGTAAATTACGCTAATTTGGTTGCCACGGCATTTACGCGCATTTGATTGGCCACTATACTCAACGATATGACGGTACTCAAACGGTAACTCTGCGGTCACCTGATTGGTTAAATGGGCCTAAAGGTCTTGCGACATAAACCTTTATAAAAAACATAATTGGTTAAAATATAAGCGATACATGGCCACTTCTATTTTATCTCTTTTGTTTTTTGTTAACAAAATGTACATTAAATATTGAATTTCATTATTTTATTTACTCGTAAAAACGTATTGTATGCAATCATTACATAAGTAGGTCTTAAAAAGACACTCTACTCTAAAAACTCTCATTATCCAACAATTGCATAAAATATGGATAAGCTTTAATTGTAGAGGCATAAATTTACACAATTACATTTTACATGTTGAACTTACAGCATCGAGTATATAACCAGAAATAGAGACGAAATGTCATTTAATTTGTTTGAAAAGTATTCTGCCAAATCATTACTGTGACAACTGCGCTCCGATTGGCCAGCCCGAATTCGAAACAATTGACGGGTGTCGATAATGGACGAAAATTGCAAAATTACGTATTTAATTACCGATTAAATCTGATTCCGTTTGTTTTGTAATTAGATGTTTTGTTGTTTTTCTGTTCCCACACCACCGAATGGAACAGCCGCCATTGTTAGAGATATTATCTTTATTACGATAAATACAGAATATTTTTGGAATATACGGAGACGTACACACAGGTCAGTTGTTGGCGCTGTACTATTTAAGTTTCTAATTTGTGATTTCAGCGCAAACGAGAGTTGATATTTAAGTTGTACAAGGCCCAATTGCCTGATAAATTGCCAGGGATGAAAGGCCCTTGTTTCGTCTCTATTTCTGGTTATGTACTCGATGATTTACAGGCACATGGGACTTTTCAACTTATGTCTCAGATTGACAGGCGCTATGGCAGTGCCTCTCAGATCTTTGAGATTTAAAGCTCTGAGTGGTACTGCAACCGTTATGAACAGGCGTGTCGCTTACCGTCAGGTGGACGACTTGTTCGTCCCGTCACTTAGTCTCATAAAAAAACGTAATTTGTTTCATGTATAGGAAATGAAACTATTTTTCCTGATTTAAATCGCGTACATTTGTATTTTCAAACAAGCCAATGGGGCCTTTATAGGTCAACCGCGATCGTGGGACCTGTAAACGATATGGCAACAAATATACACGATTTAAATCCGGAAAAATAGTTTCATTTCCTATGTGTAACAATCGTAAAGACATAAGAACTCGACTTGTTTCGTGTAATTCGTATTATTTTCATGACCATCATGTTATAAAAGCATTTCTGGCGTATAATCACATGTGGGTTTAATATGCCAAGGGCATAAACTTTACCTTTATCTTAGAGATCACTTTTACAACTAGAGATTAAACACATTCCAGCTTCAAGATCGCGAGCGGCAACTGTACACCGCCACTCCCACCTCGATGGGCAGCGCAGTACAACTCCTGGCTGACAAAAGACTTCTCGTCAAAATCGTCAGCGCTAAAGACCTTGGAGGTGAGATTTGAAACCTGCTTCTTAGAGTAATGATACTGTACTTTGTGGCCCAGAACTCAGTCACGCCGACAGCGTCACTACTAGCCGCCATTAAAGTCCCAAGCGTGCAGGTGTCAGGGCACGCAGGGTGCAATGTGAGGTGAAAAAAAAACAAGATTGTAAAATGTAACGTATGTGTATGATTTTAGTATTCAATTTCGCACGCACTGAATTACTTCTATCGGTCCTTAAGAGTCTATACTAACTCAACTCGAATTTAATATTATTCCCTTAGAATAATAACGCATAGAATGATAGTTTCAGATCAAACGAACTGTCACAACTGAGTCAAAAATCAAATTCATGTAGGCTAGTTTTAGTAGTAGGTTAATTTTCGGTTTTAGTGAATATTTATATAAAAATACAAGTTGAAACGCGTTACTTCCTTGTGGAATGTGATGTTAGTATCTATTTTATGTTTGTCTGACGTATTTTTACACTCATTTACCGCACATTTCGTCATTTTTAGCTAAAATTCTTGAGCTGTTCGAAGTGCTAGTTGACCTTAAGCACTGAAGGCCCGCCCGCTCGTGTAGGCCCTTTGGGCGCGCTTCAATTTGCCTCACTTAGCGTGTGCGGACTAGGTTTCTATGCGTTATTATTCTAAGATTATTCCGTACTAATATGGTTCATTCTGCTTGCGTCGATCAACAGGGACACTGGGTATTATTTCAGTATTTATTATTTTTCAAACGAAATTAATGCCTTTTGAAAAATATATATCGTATGGTATACGTGTTCTATTCAGTTCAGTTGATATAAAACAAATCGAGTAAAGTTAGATACTTGAATACAGCAGTTTTCTTGTAAAATTTCAAGGTAAGTTTCTGTTTTTTTTTCTATCGTGAAAATTTTTAGGAATTGTGTTTTCACACCGTATAGTAATCAGCGTAAACCCACTATTTTACTATAATTTTTTTCCAAACTGATTGATTCAACACTTGACTGTTATGCGGACTCAACACACAAGCGCGCGTTGTGCCCATTTTACGGTTACGTGGTCGTCCTTCCCAATCGACTATTCAACATTTGGTGCCAAATGCGAGTGGACCGGTTCAATAAACAATCAGCAAACACCCGTACATCAACGAAACGCAAAGTCTGCCGAAAACAGCGCCGCTGTTCATAAAAGTATTCAGGAGAACCCGAGGCAGTCTATTACGCGCGCTTCGTTGCGACATTAGAACACCCATTTTGATAATAAATTTGTGTAATTTGCACATGTTGCTCGACGCTGTAACTTGCAGCGATGATTTGTCTTTAGTGACTGAAAAATAAACAACAGATTTGACAAAAGCAGCCTCAACAACATGACCGCTATGAATTATAAAAATCTACCCGCCCTTGATGGAAAACCCCTTAGTGACTACACTACTGTATTAGGAAATACACCTGTAATGGTAGTTGTATTACAACTACTTAGTTAATAATAATATGTTACGTTTACGATAGCATAAGGCTTTTCAGGATCTTGAAAATTGACAAGTAAGAAATAGTGTTTCAAGAAAATTTTCCACGGCAGACTGGTGATTTTTTATTAGTCGGTGGGCAGATCACTCACAAGGTTGACCGATAACCTGGTGATAGTTCCAGGAATAAGCTGAATGCAAACAGTACAGTTGAAGCGATTTTTGGGTGGCCTAGTCCAGCAGTGGACTTCTTTCGGCTGAAAAGATAAAGATGACGAGTCACACAACTAGTACTTAGATAGTAATGTGACATTTAAAAAATAAAAATAATATAAAATACATTTATTTCGCCACAAAACATAAGAAACAAAACATTTAAAAACTGATAGAAAAAACAATTGAGTGATGCGGATAAGTCTCCAGCTGTTCGCTTGCTGTTCGCAAGCTAATACGCGGAGTGTGCACCAAGTAATAACCTACCTTAAGTAATAACTAGCAATAAGTTAAAATTAACGGCTGTCCGTGTAGTTATATATTTTTTTATTTATTTAACTGCTAGGAGTTTTAATTGGGGACCAGTTGTTACTCGATTTCTACAAAGGTAGTAAGCCATTGCTTACATCGTTTTTTAAAAGTACTAACAACGTATTGAAAAATTGCAGGCAAAACGGGATGCATTGCACCTTACTGCGTTGTGGAAATGGACGAGCCTCCTCAGAAGAACCAAACTGCGTTCAAGAAAGAAACCACCAGCCCGCAGTGGGAGGAACATTTCCTATTGTAAGTGATTTTATAATTTCGTAGCGGTAGAGTTTTTTATCACAGAGTTCGTACAGGGAACTACAGCCACCATACTTACTTCTGCCGCCAAGCAGTAATGTGAGTAATTCTGCGTTCCGGTTTTGAAGAGTAAGTACTAGTGAAACTACAGACAATTGTGACTTGTCAAATTTATGTTTTTTTTTTGTTATACCAAATGACGGGACGTGTTCAGTCATGCGCCTGATGGTAAGCGACACGCTCGTCCACGGCAGTACCACTCAGCACCTTAAGTCGCAAAGATCTGATTGCTACTGCCACTACGCCTGTCACCCTGAGACATAAGTGAATAAATCCCAAGTGCCTGTTATTTGTACCAATGTAGAAAACTAACTTTTCTATATTGCCTCGGGTTTGGGTGTTTGTGGTAACGTCATCGTTTCCAATTTCCACAACACAAGTGCTTTAGTTGTTTTTTTTATTTTTTTTTATTGTGACTCGGCAAAATGACTGCACCGCGCCTGATGGAAAGTGCGAATACAGTCCAGAGATGAGAGTAACGGATGGAAAACACAAATATCTTCACTCCGTCACTATCATTTTGCCGGTCTGGCCAAATGCTTCTTCACACTACGTTTGAAGGACCCGATGTTATAGAGGGGAGGGAATACATGCGCCGGGAGTTGGTTCCACAATTTGATGGTTCGGCATAAAAACGAATTGCCAAACTTTTTAGTGCGGGACGGTATTGAACTGACCGTCCAACTGTGGCAACGCAGTCCGGCACGGGTGGTCCGCTGATGGAAAGGAGAGGAAGGGATAAGGTTGAATAACTCTTCAGAGCACTCACCGTGGTACAGGCGATAGAATACGCTAAGAGACGCTATATCTCTGCGAAGCTGTAACGACTCCGCATGCTCAGTTACATGAGGATCGTTGACAACACGGAAGGCGTAGCGCTGCAGTCCATCTAGGGCATCGAGCAAGTACTTGGCAGAGCCGTCCCAAAGGTGCGAACAGTACTCCATGCTGCTTCGGACCTGAGCTTTATACAACAGGTATCGCAGCTCTGGAGTAAAAAATCGGTGCACCTTGTTCAAGATGCCAAGCTTGCGCGACGCGGTACAGATGACGCTCTCAATATAATCTTTGTTGCTCATGTCCTTCCGGATGCTCATCCCCAGTAGACTGAGCTTCTCCTGCAGCGTCAGCGTTGTACCCTGAAGATGGGGAAGTGGAAGGAATGGGGATTTTTTGGAGCTGAACGCGCATACTTGGGTTTTCTTGGCGTTGAACTCAAGTTACTTACTTAGTTACTTACTTTGGGATCGGAGCAACGTAATGCTCACATTGCTTATCATTACTTATCGGCAGAAATAGGTAAGGTGGCATTATCTCCCTGGACGTACTTTTTCACAGGAGCTCTACAGCTTTGATATGTATATTTAGATTTAAAACTCTGTGGCACTGAAAAAAAAGATCAATATTTTGTGGTTTCCAGCGACCTTTCCCCACAAACAGCCGAACTTCTTTTCGAAGTATACGACCGCACGGGACCACCGTCTCCCGGCGGGGGAACCTCACAGCACCGCTTCCTGGGCCTCGGGCTGGTGGGGATCGACGAACTGCTGGCCGCTCCTTCGCAGAGGCAGCAGATCGCGTTGCAGACCAGACCTATGGAAGAGCATGATGTTAGCGGCGTGCTAACTGTAGAGGTTAGTGTTTTGAGACCGCCATCTTGAATACCTCATCTTCGTGACACCCTCCACATAATATGATATATTAGAGATCAAAATCTTTGAAATTTACACGGGGTTATTTATAAAGTACTAACAACCTGAGTGGACTATATTCCTAATATCATAAACAACAACTTTCATCCATGACATTCTTATAAATATAAATGGTTCGTTCCATGGCTTAAGCCGGGTACTCACTGGCGAGCTGTAACTGTAACCGTTGCATGTTATGTAACCAAAAATCATAGTGTGTGCATGGTTCTTGCCGCGGCGAGCTTGCAGTGAGCCGTCTAATTGAAGACTGTTTCAAGCGTACACACTAGAACCTCGTTACTGCATCTGCAAGTTACAGTTACAGCTCCCTAATGAGTACCCGTCTTTAGTTGACATAGCGTCTGGCACGATATACTAAAAGACGTCGGTTCGAATCCGGCCGGATTGAAGAGATTTTTTCTGAGTGTTCGATCTTTGTATTAATAATTATAACGAACTAGTGGAGTAATTTCACAAATAATATGGAACATCTATTCAATACAGTTAATAAAAAAAAATAAGGAAACTTTCAGACGTCGAAACCGCTTGATTGGTTTACTTCAGCTACTTTCACAGTCTAATGACATACGGCATTTTGCTTTGGGGTAATGCCGCCGATATCAATAGAATCTTTGTCCTGCAGAAACGTGCGGTTAGGGCAATTTGCAATCTGGGCCCCAAAGTATCTTTGAGAGATAAGTTTAAGGAAATTAACATTCTTACACTAGCCTCACAGAACATTTATGAAAATGTAATTTATGTTAAAAGGAATAGTAATTTATTTATGAAAAATAGTGACAGACATAACATTAATACGAGGAATAAAATAAACTAGCTTTTCTTGATAGTCGTCTTCACAAAGTCAAAAAATCATTTAAGGGGCAATGTATACGCTTCTATAACAAGATTCCGGTTAATATACAAAATTTGCCTTTCACCAGGTTTAAAACTATAGTGAAATAAAAACTTTATACTAAAGGTTATTTATACAACTTCTGCGTACTTCGATGACAAAATCCGTGTTAGTAACCCTTTTAGCTCTTGGAGGTAGTCTCGATCTCTGATGTTTCAAATAAAAAGAAATATATATTGTAAATGTTGAATGTATACAAATGTTATTTACAAAGAGCAACCCCTAGAGTTTCTTGCTCATTCTTCTCAGGGGAGTCTGCCTTACGAATGAGCGGTAGAGTTTAACTATTGTGACGATTTCAAGTGTAATAATGCTTACCTATGATATAAAGATTATTTTGAATTTGAATTTAATAGCAACATCTCTAGCCAGGGCTTGGTTGCTAGAAAGTTACCTAACTGGATGACGAAATACTTTCATAGATTTCTCATAGATGGCGCTACGGCTAAAAAGTCGTTGGAAAGCCATATATAAAGATCCAATAACAAGCACATAGAAAGGTTTGTGAGGTCCGCTGGTTCATTCCGTGGCTTGGTTGGCCTAGCGACGGGCGCGGTTTGCTAGAAGATAGTTCGTATCTTTGTATTAATAATTTAAATAAAAATAATTAAATAGATCGCTCTAACCGGTGATAATTCTGTGCGGTAATAAAAGAAAGCGCTAGCGTAAATACCAAACTAAAGTTGATAATTCTCGATTCCAGTTCCTATTCATTGAAGGGCCGGACATTCCGGAGCTAGGCTCCCGGCCGGTGAAGATCAAGGAGAGTCTCCGGACTGTCTCACCGCAAGGTCTTCTCACTACCACCACCAAGACTATCTTTAAGCAAAACGGTAAATTTCCTATTTCTTAATTTCATATTGGACCAGGTTCGTAATTCTGACATAGGGAATCACCACATTCGTATCAAGGTTCTAGTGTGTACGCTTGAAACCCTCCCAGCGGAAGAGAAACTCGCAACGTCATTTTCGCTCTTATTGCACGGACTTACAACTTTTCCTGACCGACATAATGCAATTCCGTTAATTTATTGGCTAGTATTAATATTAACATGAGATACAACCCTCGGCGTCCTCAGGCTTTTGTTCTAAATGTTTTTTAAAAACAACGCATCTTTTTACAATCTCTCTCTCTCTCATCTGAGCGTTGTCCCGGTTGCGTCCTCAGCAGTGTTGCTGCGGAGCCCGGGGTCCGCTTTCCTGCTTTTTCTCCTCCACTTTGCACGGTCTTCGGCATCCTTAGTGGTGAGACCATTGGCACGCATATCACCCTTGGCGACGTCAAGCCAGCACTTCTTGGGTCTGCCCCTTCTACCGGGGCCCGGCGGAGGTGGCATCTTTTTACAATCCCATCACAATAATGTGTCGCATGACCTTTAATTTTAATTTTTTTCAAATTGAAATGGGACCAATACTGAGGTACCTTCTTTCCAACAAAAAAATAATCATCAAAATTATCAAACAGGTATCACGTAACATACATACAAAAAGTACAGTCGAATTGGGAGCCTCCTCTAGGCACTTTTTGACGTATGTGCTTTAAGGTCGCTGACCCTAGTATTGATGGTTATATATTGTGTTCCACAGGTCACAACAAGTCCCAACTGACAGAATCAGCACTAAGAGAGCTGGAACTAAGCCCAACAAGCGCCGCTAACAAATCTACGCTTATCATACATTCTGTACAGCGGGTAAGAATATAGCAATCTCCTTTTATTTGAGAATGTTGTTGGCATAAAACCTTTACCAAGTCTATTAAATACAATCAACGAATACACCCTAGAATGTTCCTTAATTATCAATTTGTCGCATAAAATATGACTTAGGGTCAAATCCCACTCAGCACAAATCAGCACGCTGCGACCTACGACACTTAAAGAAAGAAATCTTTTTTGTATTGTTAACCTTTAATATACATTCAGAAAAATACTTTGACAATTAATGCAAAATAAATTTGCAGTATAGCTCCTAAAGACTTAGTCCAGAGAAGTACTGCCACCTTACCTATTTCTGCCGCCAAGAAGTAATGTAAGAATTAAAATAAAATAGGTTTTATTTGACATGCATTTAATTCAAACATAAGAACAAAAAATTAATAAAAATAAATTCAATAAAAATAAAAAAGAAACATACAAAATAATAATAAAAAAAATAAAAGCAAGTCAAAAGGGTTCATGATGATTACATAGCCCTCGCTGTTATTCTATCATGGCCCGTCATAATATGGAACACCACTATTCAAATAATAATTTAAATGTTACATGTTACGTACAAAACAAAAATCTAAACTAAAATAACTGTAGACATTTAGGGGTCTAAGTGACTAAAATTTGACATAAGTAACAATGGACGAAGTAAGTTATCAATTTGACTAATAAATAAGTAATTTAAAAAGCATACCACCAAAAATAAACATCAAATAATAGTGGACAATTAGGCACTAAGTAAATAAAATTAGACACAAATGGGAATCCATATGAGTAATAAAAAGTTACTGCGTTTAGGTTTTGAAGGGTAATGGGTGCTGGAGAAATTACCGGCACATGGGACTTGTCAACTTATGTCTCAGGATGATGGGTGCAGTGGCACCTCAAATTGAGATTTAAAACCCTTGAGTGGCACTGCCAGTGCTATGGACAAGCGTGTCGCTTACCACCACGGTCACGACTTGTTCGTCTATTCACCTGCGTGCTGATTTTGATCCAAATCGGAAGCGAACCGGTCGGGTAGCCTCGAAATCAGATTCAGAGGTTTCTGAGCGAGAAGATGAACCTGATTCCTACTATATCTGTCTAATTTGTGAGTTAAATCAACTATTGTTCCGGTTAGAAATGTCAAAAGTTTCCGATCGGCCAGTTGTGAATCGCAATTATGCGCCTCGACTCGGAAGAAACGCAGTTTCTGACCGGGAGAGGCAATCAAAATCAAGCTGCTGGTAAAATAAAACAAATTGTTTTAGGACATTTTATTGAGAATAAAATCTTATGGACACTGAACATCTCTGTCGGCTCGCAGCCAACAAAGTTTTTTCTGAGTGCATAATCGTATACACTGTATATATGATTATTATACAAGCGACTGAGAGACGAAATGATCACATCTCCACGAGAACAACACCTCAAAGCGGTATTTCGCATGAAAAGACGAATGTCACGAGTAGAGCATAGTTTGCCCAAAACTTAATAAAAATTCTTTAGAAAAAATAATGTATTGTCCTCTGCCATTTTTTTTTTTGCAAAATTTCTTGCTGTTACTGTCTTGAGTTAAGTCAACAATCGCACAGTCGTTCAAAGGTTCGTGCTAATTTGGTCTATGTGTGACGCTAATTTAATCTAATTTGGTTTTAAACTAACAAAAAAATGTTTTTTTTTTCAACCCGTTTGCCGTGACGCATGATGATTTGGATGACAAACAAATACAAATTATTATACAAACTACAACTGTAGGAACCGAAAAAATGTATAAAGGTAAGTTGACATAGATAGCAAAGATGCCTGTTTCGTATTCCATAGCAAAATGTTACTTTATGGACTCATTCTACTGTTAAGAAAAATATAAAAATCTTACTAAATTCACATTTTCCATTCAGAATCGAATTTGCTAAAGAACTTCATATTGTTTTGATTTATTGAGCTATGTAAGTTGAAAGCTAAAAAGTATAACAGTCTGAAAATGAAACTATTTTTCCTGATTTAAATAGCGTATATTTGTTTTTTCAACCGTAACTACGGGACCTGTAAAGGTCCCGAAACGTTTTGGTTTGTTTAAAAAACAAATTTACGCGATTTAAATCCGGAAAAATAGTTTCATTTCCTATTTGTAACAATCGCGAAAACTTAAGAACTCGATTACAACAGACTGTTTGTTGTTTTATATATCATAAATTGTTTGTACACTTAAGTCGATGAGCCTTTAAAGTTTTATTTTAACCCTTTTTTAAACGCCGTGTATTACGCGCTAGAAATAGAGAAAAAGAACTAAATTCATTTTCAAAAAGTATCGCATTTAGCTAGCATGTTATATTGTTATTAGATAACCAAAAAAAGTTTTTTGTATGTCGTGTGTGCTAACAATTCCAACTGTCCCCGAAAGGTGGAAATGACAGAATCGGGAAAATTCATTGAAATAGAACGAGATAGCGCTGACAATGACTGTGCCATAGACAAGATAGATGAGGAGAATGAAATGGGTATGAACAAAGACAATAATAAAACGGCCACAGATAAAGAGAGAATGCCAGTAACATCGAGTCCAAATCAATCACCGGGTAAAACGGTGAGAATCAAAGAAAACGGGACTCAACCAAACGGGGATAAAGTTGGTCAGGTAAGGTTGCTGTATGATTATTTAGTTGTACTAATTAAGAAACTGTTAAAAGCACGATTTGAGTGAATGCTATTTGTGTGGCATGACTTTAGTTTTTAAGTATTATTCAAACCCAGGGGGTCTTCTTTCGTTCCCCATCCGACATCCGTCCCTGTGGTAATTATAGACCACCTCAAGTTGCTGTATTTTTTGCTTCTAGGTTAGAGTTCAGACACCAAAGTGACAGATATCGTATCACGTTCATAGAGAAAAAGATGCTTGAAGTTGCATGGAGAAATAAGTCGTATATGATTCATGGACTTATTTCAGAACGTTCCCATGAGTCATAATTATGACTCATTGGACAGGGAAATTATTAAAGCCCTGAGTGGCGCTGCAATTATTATGGACAGGCGTATAGCTTACCATTAGGCGCACGACATTATAAAAAAAAATATTTTTCCTTGATAAGAGCTGAAAGATTCTTATTGAAATGAAATTACAAATCAATGTACTGAGACTTGCAGTGTTTTGGTTTATTTATTTATTAGTTTTATTTTATTTGACACGATAGAGTAATTCTTTGGCAATAAGGCCATCCGTTGACGAATTAATATGTTAATAAATATACATTACTTGTTTTCAGCCCGGTGACATCGTAAACAATCAACAACAAGACGCGCCACCCGAACCCGCGCCGCGAAAAAAGAAAAGAGACTTCTTTGGAACCATTAAAAGAAGGTAAACGTTACATTTTTTATTTCCCACAACTATGAAAACACTGCCAGTCTTCTAGTTCTACAATTTAATACGGTAAGTTATTTCCCGGATAGAATGGATTGAAGCATGGAGTTAATAAGGTTTTGAAGATTCGGCAGGTGGAATAGCACTCGTGCGCGCCGGGCACTCAATATGTTTAAATACTTTGTACGAAATAGTAGCTGATGACGTCATCGGCGCGTATAAGTGTGCGTCCATCTTTATCACGAAAAATCATGGAACTGACATTTTGCCCAAGTGTAAATTCATTTAACAACTGACTTAGCTATTCACTGAATGTGGTATGGTTGTTTTTTGCGCAGATATTTTAATAAGGTTTTATATTACTTATATTAGTTATCCTTTTAAGGCAACGAGAAAAAAAGCGAGAAGGCAGAAACGAAGCAGATATCTCTTCGTCCTTATTTTTCGATCTTTTAATTTCTTCTTCATTATTGTCTATATTGTACAATATTTTATTATTTGGAAATAATTAGTACTTTTTTTTATAATATCAAGTGACGGTACGGACATTTCGTGCGCCTGATGGTAAACTGCACGCCTGTCCATGACAGTTGCAGTGCCATTCAGAGCTTTAACTCGCAAAGATCTGAGGGGCACTGCCACTGCGCCTGTAACCCTGAAACATAAGTTGACAGTACTTCCATGGACGAGCTCTCTCACAAGTAGCTCTACTGCTACTAAATATTTAAGTGTGATGAGAGCGCTGACATCGTAACTCGTTTTAGCAACCAATGCCTCGAATGTACCAAGCACAGCACTTTTTACACTTCTGTAGCAAAAGAGGATATTTGATATCCAGTATATCTTACAGGTTGGGTCGATCTCGCACTCGCGGCCAATCTTTGGATTATCCCGACAGTGAGTCGGAGAACCGCATAAGAAGCATTAGCGCTGAAAGAAATAGCCACGGTAAGCGTTATTATAGGACAGGTAATTGACTCAGTTTTGGTTAAGCGTGTCACCCACCATACTTATATCGAAAACAGGGACAGTAAAAGTTGGTTAAATAATAAAAAGTTTTTTTAATACAAAACAAATAACATTTTATTAAATTTAACCAACTTCTGCTGTCCCGAATATTTTCTTCCAATACAATACAATAAAATCATTATTATAAGAGATTTGAGTCTATCAGTTTGACCAACTTCGGCTGTCGCGATTTTTTTCGTCCGGTACAATGAAACCCTTCATGAAACAGTGTGAAATTTTTATGGACAACTCAATTTTGTCCAAAAAAATGCCCATACGAAAATTGTTTTCACAAAAAAAGACTTAATGGTTCCTAAGACAGTTTCCTTGTATCTTCTATGGTTCCGCATTTCCACATAATGTCACATTTACAAAAAAACGCCCTATATTATGTTCGCAGACAAAGCTCTGGCGATCCCAAATAGAAACGTGTATTCTGCCGGCGCGTCGCCTGCACAATCCGGGGATGAGTCAAGGACTTCTAGAAGGTATGTTTTACCAACATTCATGTTCCTATAGAAGATGTTTCTTAGGAAACCTCACCTTTCAGTGGTGGGTAGTGTAGCGGGATCATCGGTGTACACAAACAAATTCATTACCTAAATTTTGCCTGCTGGGGAAACTTCAAATCCATTTACATTTTTTATCAATAAACTTTCATTCCCAATCTTTTACTGTTTTGATAAAGCATTATCGTTGAATTTAAGAAAACCAAACTTCTTATGGAATCATTGCTCTTTCGAATACCTGTAATGTTATATTAAAAAAGAAATTATTTAATAAATATTTAGGTATTTATGAGTTCTTAGGTTTTAGCGATGGTTACACATAGGAAATGAAACTATTTTTCCGGATTTAAATCGCGTATATTTGTGACTCAACGGTCAGTCAAGCGTGACCATGGGACTTGTAAAGGGCCCGAAACGAAGGTTTGTTTGAAAAAACAAATATATGCGATTTAAATCCGGAAAAATAGTTTAATTTCCTATTTAGGTATTTTTTAATTATGGCATGGCAAGACTACATTATATATAATTAACTTTACAAAATGCCACAGCTATTTTAAAATTGCACAGGTTTAATACTAACTTATATATTTAATGCTTTTGATTAATTTAATAAAATAATGAGTAATGCTGTCTTGCCATAGCGTAATGTTATAAAGTATTGTGAAATATATTTATTTATATGGTAACACACGATAAAAACTAATCGAGTATTTTCTTTCTTTCCATTTGGCAACACTCACGCTGGGGGTAACGCACTCTGCAATATGGTAACACTTGTTTTGCGTACTAATGGTTCTTTTTACACAATCTTTCTCATTTACGCTTTTTTTATCAATTTCTTGTAAATATCATTCGCGTTAATTTACTATTGGGTTATTTTCCCATAATCTGATTTTTCTCTACAATATTATTTGTGTGTTATTGTTTATGTGATCATTAAAATTGTTTTTGTCCTAATGAACATTGTTTTTCGAACCACGTTCCGTTTCCAATGTTCCATTTCCATCTTCACGCTCCACAAAACCAAACTACATATAACTATATTTGTATTGGTTTCTCCTTTCAATCGTCCTTAACTGCACCTACACAAAAAACCTTGTGGCTAATTTGACCTCTATTCCGTTTACATAACTAAACCTATATATGAATGAAATATATATCTCTCTCTGCCCATCCAAAATCCCCACCAAAAACAAACCCAAAATTAACCAATAAAGGTCCTCTCTCAGTGAAGTGTCGGGCTTCAGCACCGCATCAGCGCGTACATTCATCCACGAAGCTTCAACGCTAGTCCTTGAGACAATTGAAGCTGGTATCAAGAAACACTACTTGGTGCCTTTGACGGTCGCCCAACGGTCAAGATGGCGACGGAAGGGCGTCAAGCTGCATATTTATAATGAGCATACTTTTATTGCTAAACATCTTAGCGGGTAAAGTATTCATCTGTCTATTATTTTTCATAATTTTTAATAATAAGATAACTGTAAGTGTTGATTGCTGGGTTGATTCGATTCGGGTGCTGTGAATAAAAATGGAAAGAAATCGATCGACAACTGAGTTATCGTAATGTTCTGAATCGACCCACAGGTCATCGACTTCTGTTGTACAAAGCAAAAGTACTAACCCCATGTGGAGTATTGCTCACATCTCTGGGCGGGAGTTCCCAAATACCAGCTTGACTCACTTGACTCCATCCAACGTTGGGCTGTTGTCGTCAATGTTCCCAAACTCATACACGGTTTGGAGTCCCTTAGTTTACGGAGAGACTTTGGCATTACGTTGTTTCCTTCCTCGAACCTGCAAGTAGTGGAATGATGCTTTGTGCGTTTCTAAAGCGTGTCAATAGAGCTCTTAAAAGCTGGCAACGCATAGGCCGCTCATCTGATGTCGCAGATTTCCATGGGCGGCGATGACCACCTCCCATCAAGTGGCTCGTCTGCTGGTTTGCCTCCAAAATAAAGAGACTTTACATAAAAAAGAAGACTGGTAATAGTTTACTATTATGTAATCCAGGAAATTTGATTATGACGTCATCAGCACGGTTATTACCGATATTGCGGTTTGCAGGGCGCTATCAAATGGGCGTTTAGCACATCGAGTATATAACCAGAAATAGAGAAGAAATGTCATTTAATTTGTTTGAAAACTATTCTGCCATATCATTACGGTGACAATTGCGCTCCGATTGGCTAGCCCGAGTTCGAAATAATTGACGGATGTCGTCTATGGGTATCGTCAATTGTTTCACTTCAAGTCGACCAGTTAACTTGAGCTTTGCTATAATGAACAAAAATTGCAAAATTACATATTTAATTACCCATGAAATGTAACTTTGTTTGTTTTGTAATTAGATGTTTTACTGTTTTTCCTACACCACCGAATAGAACAGCACGGCATTGTTAGAGATATTATCTTTATTATAATAAATACAGAATATTTTTTGGAATATACGGAGACGTATACACAGGTCAGTAGTTGGCCTGTCTATATTTCAGTGCAAACGAGAGTTGATATTAATAAGAGCTGTATCGCTAATGTGTTACCAGGAACATATGGCCCTTATTTCGTCTCTATTTCTGGTTATATACTCGATGAGCACAGCGAAATCGCTTTCATAACAACCAAGTTTTATGGTATTACAATACTTATAATATTATAATATGCATTATGCATCGAATGCTTAATGCATATCATTTTCTTGAGTTTATTATATATTATTCGTGATCGATATCTAAGAAAGCAAGGATTGCATTTGGGTAATTTTCCGAAAAATTTGGTAGTGGAAATTTTTTCGGAAATATTTCTGAAAAATTGTATAAATATAATTCGAAGGCTCATAGTTCTACGTTTAAATATATCCCTTGAAGTTTTTTTTAACGTGACTTCCAAAATAATATTGTGTTGCTAAAAACAAGTTAGAACAAAACGAGATTTAAAATGATTGGTCAACAGCAGATAAAAAATAATTACTTATAGGTAAAAAAATCTTTACAATGGCTCCATTGACTTACATGGACTTTTATTTGAATTATATGGACGTCGGGTCCGCGCTAAAAAGTGTCCGCACTTGTAAGGCGCTAAAATCGTATACAGAGCGCGACACTCCGCTTTAGTCTTCATTTGTTCTACGGACAGCGCGATACTGCGATGACATAACAATTTAAATTTCGAATAGGTTGACTTGGGACATTTTTTTCGTGGTTTTTGTATTAGACCCGTCGTCCATTTATTTGTAAGTCAATGAATGGCTCCATCGTTTTCGCTCAGTAATCTCCATATGTTGACAGGTGTAAACTGTCATATATGGAAACTTAGAATAAAAACGCATAGAATTATAGTTTCAAATCAAACGAACTGTCACAAGTGAGGCAAGAATCAAATTCATGTAGGCTAGTTTTAGTAGTAGGTTAATTTTCGGTTTTAGTGAATATTTATATAAAAATACAAGTTGAAACGCGTTACTTCCTTGTGGAATGTGATGTTAGTATCTATTTCATGTTTGTCTGACGTATTTTTACACCCATTTACCGCACATTTCGCCATTTTTAGCTAAAATTCTGGAGCTGTTCGCGGTGCAAGTTGACCTTGAGCACTGAAGGCCCGCCCGCTCGTGTAGGCCTTTTGGGAGCGCTTCAATTTGCCTCACTTAGCATGTGCGGGCTAGGTTTCTATGCGTTATTATACTAAGTATGGAAAAATATTTTTCTGAAATTTATGAATTTTTCAAAATGAAATTTTTTTACCCAATTGACCCAACACTATCCATATAGAAAGGATCGAATTCAAAGTATCAGGATTTGCTAAGATACTTGTAAGACACTCAATGACATTAATATTATATACAAAAAGCATATTGTTTTACAGTGGCACTGTCTGTGAGGTATGCCAGAAGACGATAGCGCGACGGCTCGGCAAGCAAGGATACGAGTGCCGCGACTGTCAGCTCAAATGCCACAAACACTGCCACATCCGGGTGCCCAGCACCTGTCCTCAATCCACTGTGCCCAATATGGAGCTGTGAGTAATATCATTATAAGTTTTTACATAATCTATTAAAGAATGAGAGACGGAGGATGTGCTTAAAAAGACCAGGTTAAAAGTTCCAGACTTGGAGTAAAGAATGAAAAGACGAATGCGTATAGGGGAAGAGATTGAAGTATGCAAGCATATTGCAAGCATTTGACGACTTCCGTTGTCGAGTGGCTTGCACTAGTGACGAAAGAGACTCAGTCTTTTAAGGCCTTTTAAAAAACCTCGACTTATTTTCAACGCCTCACGACTAGTCTACTCTTTAACCCTCAAGTCTTGAGTCATAAGACTAAAACTGAAGACTAATTCGAGTCGAAGTCTTTTAACCCTAGGAGGCTTAAAAGACCTGTAGGACTAAAACAACTAAAATGACTGGCGCCTCATAGCCTCGGGAGTCGCGAGTCATGGAGCCGTATGGCGTGCTTTTATTTCTACCCACAAGGTACTTATTTTACGATTTTTATTAAAAGTAAATAAACATGATTATTTACTACATACTATTTACGCCATTTTTATGTATAAACTTCGGGTTTAATAAGTCCTTTGCAAATAACTCGAGTCGTTTAAGTCTTTTAAGTCTTTCAAGTCTTTCAAGTCTTTCAAGTCTTTCAAGTCTTTCAA
>NW_020653993.1:9943962-9960477 GCF_003589595.1 Hyposmocoma kahamanoa
CTTTCAAGTCTTTCAAGTCTTTCAAGTCTTTCAAGTCTTTCAAGTCTCTCAAGTCTCTCAAGTCGTTCAAGTCTTTCAAGTCGTTTAAGTCTTTTGAGTCTTTTAGTATAACGACAGAGTCATATTAATAAAAAGTCGAACCCCCAGTCTTAATTTTAGAATCGAGTTCTGTAAAATGAAGTCGAGTCGTTATAAAACGCCTTAAAAGAGTGTGTCTCTTTCATTGCTAGCTTGCACACTGCTTTTCATGGCGTCGCCATCTTTGAGGTTCCGGGTTCAATCCCCGGTCGGATCATATAGAAAAACCAACTTTTCTATATTGGCTTGGATTAGGTTAGTTCTATATGGGCTTGATAAAAAAAAATAGCAAATGTAGGTATGTGGTTCCTACTTACACTATCGAGAGAAGTATGACGTATGTGTAAATTTGTGAAGGAAGGTTATCGATTAGTGGCCTCATCACTAGAAGACCATGGATGACAAGCAGCCTACGATGCGGTGATTTTGTGCAAGGATAATTTAACTTGTCGACATGAGGGTGGGGAGAGCCAGTAATAAATGCATTAGACTTTAATCTACGGCATTTGCGATGTTATGATTACTGCAAATATAACAAAAACGCTCATTTATTTGCACAGAGCTTTTTAGCTATCATTACCGAATATGTCCTTTATTCCAATCGTAGAAGTAGAAACAGACGTTCATACATTAAATACTTATTGCTTATTCGAGGTGAACACGGATTGTCATTCTTCGTGTAAATATTATCAGTAGGGCTCGGATAAATATGCAGTATAAACTACAAAATATGTACATATAATGTGGGCAAAAAATCTTAAAATATGGAGACAAAAAACAAATGTTTTCACATGGATTACGCTTTAGTACTTTACTAGTAGTAAAGTTTCTTTAAAGTCATACAAGTCCGCAAGTAAGTAGGTCACGTCTAGGTTGTCTTCTAATCTTCCGCACAGTACACTGTTAATTTTTTAGTGATTAAAACCTTTGTTCTTTTTTGGAGCACGCACGAACTTTTATTATTTTTTAATTAAATTAAATGTTTTTAGCAAGTTTCGTGTAGAAATATAGTCTAAACCTGCAAATAAAGAAAAATATGGAAAATAAAAATCACTTTTTTTATTCTAAATATCACTATTTATGTAGAAAACTAATTAAAGAACGTCAATTATTGTAATCAATAATATATTAATCCGGGCCCTAATTATCAGCATCGTTGCTGATATTTTTGAGGTCCATTGTAGTGTGAATCTTTCTTTAAACGAAGAATGCGGCATGCGCCAACTAATCCGCGTTCACCCTCTGAAATTACTGGCTTTAATATTTTTATAATCTTCTATTTATAAATAGGCAAATCATTAATGAACAAATATTAAGTTACCACGACGGTAGCAAAATCCATGATGTTGTAATAGTTTATGTGACTGTTACATTGTTTTAATGCCTAATTATGTACAGTTACATACACTGCTTTATCTACATACATATTATAAGCTCTCTGTGATGTGAACACATCCATCCATGTCGGAACCGCATGTTACGACTGGCGAAATGGCGGCAAATAAAAACTTTTCTCACGCTTGTCACATAATCGTAGTTTTTATTTTTAATTCATAGACAAACTAGAATCGGCCCCAAGTATCATATCGTTCGATATCAAGTAACGTGTGAAATTGTCAAAATTGTTTGCTATCGACATTTCATTTCGAATAAAACTTCATCTCGACTGATATTAGAATTGAGATCCAATCAAATTATTTTGTTTTTCAGAGATGTTCGAAATTTGAATGTTAATAAAATCGAATAATAACATTTTCACAGATAAGAAATTTGTTCTAACAAAACAGTTTATCTACATGCTGGTCGTAATTTGCGGTTTTTGAACACATTACAGAGTGTTTATAATAAATGTATGTAGATAAAATATTTTTTGTATAATTACTCCACTAGTTTGTTATAATTATTAATACAAAGATCGAACACTAAGAAAAATTCCTCCGATCGGTCTGGACTAGAACCACATACCTCTCCATGCTGATGCTGAGCTACGAAACGTACCAGCAGAACTTAGGAATTTTTCTATGTGCTCGTTGCAGACCTTTGTTTTTAGTTTTACCGACTTTTTGCCGTAGCGCCATTTCTGAGAAATCAATAAAAGTTTTTCTTTAACCAGGCAGGTATTTTTAGTGTGAGGCCAGACGAGCGTAATTTTGTGAGTTGTGAGTCGCGTAGTTTGCGCTGCATTTGGCTTCATATAAAGTACGTTGTTTCACACGACGACGCAAAATGCATGAGTTGACTGCCGACTCACGGGCTTAATGACGACTGACTTTCGGTCGCATCGACGCCCTGGCCGAAGTGAGGGAAGGGGGTCACTTTGCTATAAACGCTTTCAAAAGCAACAGAATAAAATGCGTTCGTCTGGCGCTCCAACCGAATTTCGGTCGAGCGCAAACTGAGCAGCTCAAAAGACGCAACTCACAACTTACAAAAGGCTGACTAGACATGTAACTCTAATAATTGTAATTACTACCGTGACATTCAATTTTTTTCTGTGAAATTACTTCACTTTTGTAGTTTTTGTAAAGTAATTTGAATTTTGTTCGACCTTTGTATTAAAAACAAAGAAATATAAACAATTTAAGTATTTAGTTAAGTAGTTTTTATGACAAATATGTTAAATAATTTCGCTGCAGATGCTTATATGTATATTTATTTTTAACGCTGCCAAGGTCCCATTCCCATAGTTTTGGAAATGGAAGGTATTTATTAATTATTCTTTTAATACATATATAATATAAAATTTTTAATATGTTCGTAGCACTTAAAGATCATATGCACACTTTTATACAATTTTAACGGCTTGGCTAACTTTAAAATAATGCTATGATTTTATTTACTGTGGTTTATCGTCATTGTAAAAAAGTATACCTATATAGCGTCGTCTTAGAGTGAATACCTCGTATACATATTACTTATGTAATTTTTCAGCATGAGATAAAAATTGAGTATAAAATATAGTAAATACTTGTCAACATTTCTTAAATTACATCTCTTCCCGATGCTTATTACTTTAATAATATATATAAGACGTTTACAAGTTTTTGCTTCAACAAAAATCAGTAAAAACAAATTAAAGGTAGACTGCATATCGAGAGGTTCTAACCCGGGTGTCCCCTAATAAGTATTTTTTATAATATTGTTTCAATGAAAGTAACCTTTTTCTTTATTGTGTAATCAACAATAAGAAACGACTGACAGTTTTTTTCTAAAACCACGACAATAGACTGTTGCTACTTTGAGTTAATTGAGCTCTAGGAAGAAATAAGAATTTTGAACACGTTTTAACAATAATTGCGCTAAATTCAAAACTTTTATGATGTATTTGCTGAAAAGATGTAAATGGTGCTAACGTTTCACTTTCCCCAAAAGATGGGAAAAGAGGAACTGTCACCGATTTCTTATAAAGGTAAAATGTAACTTGTGTTCTCAAGATGTCGAAATTTGTTTTGGACCTTTTGGATATGGTAGCGACATCTCTTTAAAATCGTTTAAACTAACTTTGTCCGTTTTATCGACTGACGGATTATAGTTCTAAACTCTAAAAGTTCTCTCTGTCATGGCAAAATACGCTCTATTTATGTAGCTTTTACGTTTTAATGAGCGTTCGGGACGCGCGAGCGAGTCTGGCTTGTCTTCGGTCTACGCGGCTTTCACGCGGCGGCCGCGCTGTTGCCTAGTAAATAGAACTCAGATTCGCCATTAATGTACCTACGTGAAAGCGCAGGAACTGGGCGGTCGTAAACTTTCTCGTCGTGTAACTGGGCGCTTAGATCATGGATGGATCATTACTCCACACGACCCTATGTTATTTACATATGCGAGGTTTTCACTCAAAGACTAATGGGTTTCAAAAGGCTAAATTAGATTTTTAGAAGCTCAATGAATACAGACAAATAGAAAATTGTTTTTTTATTTAATAAAACAAGCTTATATAGAGTTTGTACTGATAGAGACAGTGATTAATGATACTTTCAAATTAGACGCTTATAGAAGCACTGCAGTGTCTGTAACGTTTAGTTAAGGCGAGTATTTCAACGCGAGTTTACATTTTAGGAAGTGGGGTGTGGGGGAGCACCCCTCGCGTCCCGCAACCAACGCGCTGAGAATTAATATGAATAAAATAAGCACAGGCGAAAAAATTAGACACAGATCCGTCGTCGACAAGCGACCAATTGGCGGGCCAGCTGGCGGCGCGGCGTGCCGTTAAACAGCCTGCTTGAACTTTGCTCAAGTTTCGGGATAAATGTGAATTGAATAACAATAGAGCTTCAGTGGAAAAGCAAAATTTAGCAAGTTCTCTATATTTAAAGAGAAATATCTCTATATAAAAATTATATACAAAATTAGATATTCTGTTCTTAAACAATTCGTTTTACACCTTAATTTTAGCCTGTTTTCAAGATTTTATATGATCGAGTAAAGTACGTTCTACCGTGTAACAAATTAGCACATTTTTTTAGCAATATCCTTATGTGTATCGTATATTTTTTGTTAGACCATTATTTAATAGTAAATACCTAAACCGTTTGATATAGTAAAACAGTTTTTCCCGCTTCTCTTCTGATGACTCGCCTTAACTAATTGTGACTGCTAGAGTAGCGCCCTCATGTTACGACAGTGGCGCTGCAACTGCGATTCTAAATACTGTATGAAAATTAAAGACCCCCACACAGCGTTAGCGTCTTGTCACCGCACACACAGCGGCGCCAGCGTCGACACTGCGTCAGTGGTCTTTTAGTAGTAGCGTGGCTGCAGCGTCACTGTAGCGCTTACATAAGCCTCCAATTTGAAATTACCCTAAAGTTGTTTATATTCATGAAAACTTAGACTTATTTGAAAAGGGTTTAGTTTACATAGGCATTAAGGAACTTATAGCTGGTGTCTAACTTATGATTAACTTTCTTCTAGATCAATGCTCCCTGTGCTAAGTGAATAGAAGCTAAGTAAGAAGACTGCAAGGAAAAATAAATTTTAAACTATTCCCATTAAAGGTTCTTTTTCAATTACTCATGTTTATACTAGTTTTTGTTTGATTTTTTTGCACCAGTATTCAAGCATGCCCTTAAATTATTTATTTTTAAGATATTACGTCTAATTGACTTTTAGGCGTTTTTTTTACTAACGGCACAACTAACTATTTTTATAACACTAAATGTATTTTTTGTATTTATTAAAAGCATGGTTATAGACTTAGTTTTGTTTCGTAAGAAATGCGTAATTGTGACGTTTGAATGTAAAATATTTAAGCACAATTTACATTGCCGCCACACTGAATAGAAGCTAATTTTTATAACGAAATAGCATAATGATGAATATTTAGCATAATTAAGTTTATGTTGTAACGTACAAACTAGATACAAAGTCAAATAATTTATTTCAGAGATAAGCAAATTACACTTGAAATTGCTAATGATATCTTAATCCTCACTTCGTGTACCAATAGCTTAAATCTAGAAGAAAACCTTACATCTCTGCTTGAAAGTACAACCAACTGGCTTAATGACCACAACCTCGAAATCAACCTATCAAAAGCTAAAATTATAAGCTTTCACCCACATCAAAAGATTCCTCTAGATATTGCCATAAAATACCAGGATACAGAAATAACACCAGTTGATCTTTGTACATTGTTAAGAGTTCGCATAGATAAACATTTAGAAAAATGAGTAAAGTAAATTAGAAAAAACATGTAGAAAAACGGAAAGCTAAATTGTCTAAATTTGTATATGCTTTAAGGGAATTTAAAAAAAACAACAGACTTTAAAACTGCTTTATCTACCTATTACGCCCACGCATACACTTGGTTAAACTATGCCATAATTCTATGGGGCAATAGCACGGGTAAGCCTAGTGTCTTCACTATAGAAAATAAATTAGTTAGAATTCTCACAAATATAGCCCAAACTGATAGTTGTAAACCATATTTTATCAAACATAAAATCCTGACTCTCCCTCGCATCTATATACTAGAAAATTTTAAATTTGTGCTAAGCTATCAAGCATTAGAGACGAAATAATGGCCATATATTCCTGGTAACACATTAGCGATACAGCTCTTATCAACTCTCGTTTGCACTGATGTATAGACAGGCCAACTACTGACCTGTGTGTACGTCTCCGTATATTCCAAAAAATATTCTGTGTTTATTGTAATAAAGATAATATCTCTAACAATGCCGTGCTGTTCTATTCGGTTAAATATAAATATGTAATTTTACAATTTTCGTCCATTATAGTAAAGCTCAAGTTAACTGGTCGATTTGAAGTGAAAAAATTGACAACACCCGTCAATTGTTTCGCACTCGGGCTGGCCAATCGGAGCGCAGTTGTAACAGTAATGATATGGCAGAATAGTTTTCAAACAAATTAAATTTCTACATTTCGTCTCTATTTCTGGTTATATACTCGATGCCATCAAGACATATCAAAATCGGAACGACTAAATATGCACTTCGAAATAGAAACAGATTGGTAATACCATATTCTAGATTAAATATGGTTTTCTCTAGTCCGTACACCATGTCAATAAAAATACATGACAAACTTCCGGAGAGTTTAAAGAATGAGCCAAACAACAAATATTTTTTTAAGAACCTAAAGAAATTACTTATAAATAAAAGCTATTATAACGTAAAAGATTTTTTAGAGGATGAAATTCTTGGTACCTGAGTTTTGTTAACTAGTTGTAAACATACTTGTTTAAATTTAGTTTTTAGTCACAATAGAAAAAGTACATATTATAAAAACATTAAATTATATAAAACTGTTGATAGATATTTAATTAATTACATATTAAGTAAAAGTATCAATTATGACTAGTCCTCTCTTCTACTGTGCCCTATTCAGGGTCCATAAATTAATGTACATTGTGTTATGGTAGGCAAATAAATGAGAATAAAGAATAAATAAATCGTCATAGTGATTAAACTCTACTGCTCATTTGAAAGGCAGATTGTCCTGAGAAGAATGAGCAAGAAACTCTAGGGGTTGCTCTTTGTAAATATATATTTGAATACATTTATCATTTAGAATATTTATTTCGATTTTAGATCGAGAATACCTGGAAGAGCTAAACGGGTAACACCAGCACGCAATTTTGTTATCCAAGTACGCAGAAGCTGTATAATAAACCTTTAGAATAAAGTCTTATACGATACTGAAGTTGCGAGAATTCCCTGAGAAATCTCCGAAAGACGCGCGACCTCCGGGTTCAACTCCGGCCGGGTCAATGTAGAAAACTAACTTTTCTTATATAGTCTCGGGTCTGGGTGTTCGTGGTACCGTCGCTGTTTGCGATTACCCTAACACAAATACTGTAGTTACTTTGAGAGCGGAGCAATGTATATGATATGTTCTAATTTGTTTTATTTTTTATTGGACCTGTTTTTTGTCTCGTATCTTTTGTACTTTGAACGGTACGTAATTATTATTCATATAAAATTCAATAAGTCCTATGGTTACAAAAATTTACTTCTGTTCCGCAGCAATGTAAATTGAGCTTTAAGGTGCTTTTCCACTGTCGAGGCGAGACGAGACAAGGATTGAAATTTGTATGGCAAAATTTACTGCATCTTTGAAATGGTCTGGATTGACAAGGATGGGCGAGGCGGGAATGGAAATATTCGTTGATGATTGAATATTGAACCGTATTGCTGCCCACATAGAGTACAATTATACTCTACATCGGGAACACGATTTCTCGCGGGAGCTCGTGAGTGGGCACTCACGTCTCGTTTCGCCTCGTTGATGGAAAACCACCTTAAGTCTTAGATTTTAAAAGATTATCTTTGATTAAGTAGCTTGTTTGTCAATTTTTTTTTAAATAATGTAGATTGTGTCTTTGTTTATTTTTCTGCCAGTTTACGTATTAGTAAAATGCATATATACTCAATAGAGGGCGTGTGGAATCCACTATTCCCTATAAAGCATTAGGTTCTTTATAAGGAATAAAAATATTTGGACAGATCGCACTAAACGATGACAATTTTGTGCATATAAATCTGTGTCCGATGAGAAACACAGGGGCGGGGTAGGTAGCAGTCGTTGGAGAGGACGCTTGCGCGTTTGAACTTACTACCAAATATATATCTAAAAAGTGTGAAATAGTACAACAAAATTTTTGATAAATTTATTACGTTTTGTAAACAGTAATGGAACAAATGTTGTTGTTTACAATGTTAGGAATGTTCCTCCAGAGAAGTACTGCCATCTTACCTATTTCTGCCGTACAGCAGTAAAATCAGCATTACTGTGTTCCGGTTTGGAGAATAAGAGTACTGGTGAAATTACAGACACATGGGCAACTTGTGTCTCAGGGTGAAGGGCGCAGTGGCAGTGCCCCTCAAATCTTTGCGATTTAAAGCTCTGAGTGTCACTGCAACTGTTATGGACAGGCGTGTAGCTTACTTCCGGATCCATCAGGCGTATGACTTGTTCATTCCGTCACTTGATACTATAAAAAAAATTACGCTCTCTATTGTGTATAAGTAACTATTTATTCCACTCCGTAGACAAAGTAGAATTTAACTTAGAAAAAATAACAATATTAGTCAAATAACAATTAGCCTCTCATATAATATAATGTTATTTACCATTATATTACATGAGAGACTAATAAATCACATTCTTGATGCAATAAGGCCACATTTGCTTCTTTTCAGGAGAGAGTTCAAAAGATTCTATGAACGAAATTAGTTGGTAACTTTTTATGCTTCAATAGTAGAGCTAGAAAATTTAAAATCTAAATAATTTGTTTCTTATACTTTCATTGTGATAATAGTTATTTTTGATACAAGTGCGGAAAGTTAGTCATTATTCACGAGTCTCGAGGCTTCTTGGTCCGAGCCAGAGGCGAGGGTCAAGACTCGAGACAAGTGAAAATGACAAATCCGCACGTGCATCAAACGACGTTTTTTAATACATTTGCGAAAAAACTACATTGAAAGTAAAATAAAACAGTATTTAAAAAAAACTCATTTTCTGCTAGTAAATTAAAATAATGAAATACAACCACTGCAACCATTATTTAAAAGTCTATGGAAATCTAGTTCTAACGTGCTGTTTTTGTTTATTTTCTGTAATATCGGTCTGTAACCACTTTTCTTATTATGAAGTCCTGGTACTTTTGTTTAAACTTCTTTAGGAACCCGTGCACGGTAGTGAGATACAATTTATCTGTAATAAATAGAACAAATATATACATAAAAATCTCGCCTGTCACCCATTCAGGGGTAGGCAGAGACTGTGGACCTCCACTCGATACGTTCATTATATAGTATTTGTAAATAAATATAAGTTTTAATGACGAATGACTTACGTCACAAAGCACATAAATATACAACTTCTTTAGTTCTGTGCTTAAGATTTGAAACAACAGTAAATTAAAAAAAAAATGGAAAAGTAAAAAGCACTAGTGCGAAAATTCCAACTTTCGGCACGATTTGTAGTACGAAAAATACCACGTTTTGAGCAACTGTATTAAAAAATCAGTTTTGACGTCATATCGGATTTATTATACCACGAAATTATAACGTGTACGAAATATTAAAAAATTGTGCCGTGTGACTCAAGCTAAGTGGCAATTTGATGCCTGCGATTGCACGTGAGTGTGGCACTCAGGCGAGCAAACAGCTCCCGGGCCAAGCCTTACCTATTTCTGCCGCTAAGCAGTAACGTGAGCCTTATTGCAGTGCTGTTGAAATTACAAATTTATGACTCAGAGTGACAGGTGCAGTGGCAGTGCCCTTCAGATCTTTGTGATTTAAAGTCTCTGAGTGGCACTGCAACTGCTATGGACAGGCGTGTCGCTTACCAACAGGCGCGCGATTTGTTCGTCCCATCACTTAGTGTAATAAAAAAAAACCCATAGCTACTATGTCTAAGACGAAGTTCTAAATCACCTGATATTTCTTGCTTTGCAATATTTTAATTTACTAATATATTTTTTTCCTTTTACAGATCTTACATCTCATCTCCATACACGGACAAGAATATAAGAATGTTGTGATTTTACAACAAAGAAAAAGCGCTTGACATACACAAAACAATTTTAAAATTCAACATCAATTTAATTTATTTAAATTATAAATGTTATTTTAAATTTTATTTTAATATAAATTGTTATGCCACAAAAACTCTCTAAGTACAACACTCATGTACGCTAAATATTATACATACATAAAATTGTACCTATAGGCTTTTTTACAAGTATATTTACAATAGTTGTAACGTTATTAAACTAGTTTTAAGAAGAAATGTAAGTGGTTCTAAAGGCGATGCTGTGCTAATTTGAGGTAAACACACATCTATCATCCATTAATCATAGCCGCAAAAGCTGATAATACCGTTTACCGGCATTTTCTCACATCTATTAAATATTGTACGCAAATATTAGTACGTTGGGTAAATTTCTGAAAAATTTCAAATATAAGAAATTTTTCCGAAAAAATTTCTGAAAAATTGGAAAAATTTAATTCGAAGACTCATATTATGTTCCACGTTTAGATATATCTTTTATATAGCGTGAATTATAAAATAAATTGTACAGCTAAAAGCAAGTAACAGTAAAAACAGATTTAAAATGATTGATTGGACAACAGCGAAAATAAAAGAATGAAAGGTAAAAAAAATCTTTATAATGGAGCCATCGTTTTCGTCTTTTGACAGGTGTCAGATGCGGAAAAATATAGAAAAAGTATTTAATAAAAAAAGTTTTTTTCAAAATGAAAATTTTTCCATGACCCAACACTATGTACTCGTCACATTTTAGTGTCTATTTTTTAGCTATAACGTCATAATATTTGACTGCCTCATTTTGCTGATAATTGTGGCGCGTGTGCATTGGACTGATAAGTAGTCTTTTACCTTTAATTGTTACCTTAACGTGTACTATTTCGCTTTCATCAACGGATTGGCATTATAATATAGTGTTAGGTATAGAAGTCGCTAGAGCCCACCCTTCAAGCCATGCCTTTAAATAAATTAATTAATAAAAAAATTAAACAGGAAAATTATAACACCTACTGAAGCACTCGGACCTGCTGAGGCAGCATGCAGGGGTTTTTGCATCATCTAAATCAATACAATCTACAGATCAAATCTGCAGATCTCACTAGTGGTGGGTGGTAAATAAAGTCACGATGAAAAAATCACAGTGATTAACCGTCAGATAGTATCACCGTGACATTTTACGATGGCACGACGTTCGCGTTAATTTTAAATTCTAATTATGAACCAAGATATAATTAGATTAGTGTAAATTCCGTGGAAATGTGTGTAAATACAAATAAGTTATCTTATTTTACAAAGCTGATTCAAAATAATAAACACGCCTCGTGGTCTTATTTAACGAATAATGCGACAGGGAATTAAAGGCTACTTCAAAGTGAGTAATAACTTTATAACGAGTATTAGAAAGTAGCCACTTACCAAAACCATATGTTACTTCGTGATGTAAGCGACATTCCTAGTAAAATCAAGGTGATTTTTCACTGTGATTTTTTTGTAACTGGAACGATAGTCACGGTGATATACCTCCAATTAACACTACGCCATCTTTATTTTTTTGGTCAAATTTGTTTTCTGTTATTTTCTAAACAGCCGAATTGTGAAAAAAAAGGCCAAAATGGAAAAACGAAAAAAGTTTTATGAAAAAGAAAATAAAGAAAGAAAAAACAAAATAAAAACAGAACATTTCCAAAAATTAAGCCAACGTAGTGTTCATTGAAGGTATCGATAGAAATGTAACGTTTTTCCTCATCTCTAGACCTCACGAAAATCTCTATCTGCTTGTTGCAGATCTTCATATTGGATTTAAACTGCTTTTTTGCCGTAGAGTTAACACTAAACAACAGACATACACATACCAATACCTGTGTCTTCTTGGTCGTAGGTTCACCTTATGATATAAAAACACAGACCATAAAGCCAAAGTCAAGAAATTGAGGACATAACTGTCACTACCTCGTTTCAATCAAAGAACAATAAGCTATTACTGTCCTCGTTATCATACTAACTTAATCGACAATTTTAGAGAAATTGAGTTATTAACATGTCTGGAATCGATGAAACTAGATCTATAACCCCCTACAAGCGGTTTTTTTATATCTTATTTAGTTTGAGTTTTATTGTTAAGTGAAATCAGCGTAAGTAACATTTTTTACTGTCAAAAAAACTTTAGGTGCCAATATCTCGAAAGTTATGGCAAGGAGGACAGAAGAGTTTATTTGGTTTCTGTAAAATTATGACAATGTACATTTTTCTTAAAAGTTATTATAGTTACCAAACATCTTTATACTCTTTACTTATCACCTATATAACTTAATTGTTTATATTGTAAAAATATAGATCTGCAAATATTTCCAAGAACCTCGGAATAAATCATTTAAATTTATTTAAGTGCTTCTTTGCACAACATGTGATCTGATTTTAATGTAATGTGCAATAAGTATGCAACTTAGACTACTTAATAAAAATCGCAGTTGTTATGGCCTTAAAAATGTTGTATAACCGCATATAACTTATTGTCCTTGAATAGATTGCTCTTGACTATTGACTCCGTGCAACGTAGTAAACACGCCGAGCTTATTCTGTTTCAAAATAAAATTGACAAAACGCACCCTTGATGTAATAAAGTCACATCTGCAAAATGACAAATTTTCAGGAGAGAAGTTTAAAGATTATACGAAAATAGGAAAGTTATAAAATTTCACATATGCATCATTTGTTTAATGTAGATTGCATTACTTTTGTAACATCTATATGATAAAAACTCTTAACAGATATGAATCACATGTGGGAAGGGTACGTAATTTTGAATTTGTTAAAAAACGGTGCCGGTGTCGAGCTCTTTAAAGCGGTAAATAGAAAGACAATCACAACGCTTGTTTAGCAATGAAATTACTGATAACGTTTATAATTGTTATTAAGCAATTAGAACAACATAATAAAGACCAATATTAAACGACTGTAAAAGAGCTCGGTGGCACGGAGCCAAAGTACAGTGCCAACATCTTATCTGTGATATGGCGAATAAAAGCAATAAGGGCGCTTTCAAATTAGACGCTTATAGAAGCTCTGCAATAACGCCACTCCTAATTTTCGTACCTTATTTTATGGAAATTAGTAGTGGCGTCACTGTAATGCTTCTATAAGCGTCTAATTTGAAGGCCCTCTAATGCTCCCAAGTTTAGACACGTCAAATGAAAGCAATTGTAAAGACACTAGCGTCACATCATAACACAGTTAAGTTGGCAGGCCTGTAATTTGACCACCAATGTAAATTTGACCCAAATGTTTAAAAAAAATCTTGAATGTAAGTAAACGTGCGTTTTGTTTGAGTGATTGTATTAATATTGTAAAATTATTTGTTACTAAATGAACTTTAAACCTAAATAAAACTATTTTAATAATGATCCCCAATAACGACTTTATCAGATTAATTTGAGACCATAATTGCAAAAATAATGAAATGGAAAATAATTAATTTAAGAGCTACAAGTGAAAATCACTAGACTGTTAAAAGAGTTACCCATCTTTTAGGCTTTGTCGTAATCGAGTAATAAGCCAAAGGAAGTTAGCTTATTTTTTGTTTAATAAGCGGGTCAAATGGTCCCGAATGGGCTTGTAATTATGGGCAAGTAATACTTAGTTATTATATAAAAGGAAATGGTACCTAAGTTCACTTTTTTTTAATTTAATGTATTTTTCACTTTTTGTATAATTGAACTAATTTAAAAAGTCGTTAACGCATAATAGTTTTTATGTGGTTATTATTAAATTTCCGATAAAATTATTATTTATTTTATAAATGTTGCGCAGAGTGTTTTTCTGTAATTTTATTTTTTCCTCTTTTATAATAAAAAATTGCCTTTTTTTAAAAAAACTTTGTGGTTTCATTTCGTTAAGGCGCCTTCAAATTAGACGCTTATAGAAGTGCTGCAGTGACGCCTCTGTGGCGCCACTACTAATTTACCTACATACGCAGTAAAACAACTAAATTTAAAAACCTGTCGCCAATTTATTTTTGAACCCAACTTATGGCTTAATTTTACCGTGTTAAAATAGAAATGGTTTAACTCAGTTGATGGAGCGGTGGCCGTCGTTTGGCATACAGGCGGAAACGCCACCTGGTTTCTTCTTTGATGATCCATGCGTTCATAGAATCTTCCAAAGTTGTCATTTTGTTGATATGTTTGATGTAAAAGTACGAAATCATCTTTTACAACTGTGACCACGTTACTATATCCGAAGAATTATCTTTGTACATTAAAGCAGTGTCTTCAAACACAGACAAAATATGTTTTGTAAAATTTGTACTCGGATTTAAGTTCAGAGTTAAAGCCGATATTGGCAATGGACAGTTAAAATGACTTCTACTTATAACACGTTGTGGCAACGGCCGATTCTTTGATTCATGAAGTTTGTTGCACAGAAAGCAGGAAAACTTGTCCATGATATTTGATAGACTTGTTTGATAAGGTCTGGCCTTTGTTACTGCTATAAGGTGTTGGTTAGAAATAATACCTTTAGTCTTGTGCTCTAAATACTCTTCGTACAAATCATCATTTGCCATTAATTCGTTAATATGCTCGCTTAGTAATTCTGGCGTTGGAAAGTCTTGTAGCAAAATTGCTGATTTCTTATTAGGTAGCCAGTCTCTTATACTAGGTGATCCCAAGTATATAGGAACGACACCTAAATGAATAGCACGCCATAGTTTCTCCGTTACATAGTCTTCACAAACCGTATTCTCTATCGCTATTATGAATTTATATCTAGCTATAAAAGAGAGATGCTCAACACTGTCTAAATGAAATATATAATCGTCAGTAAGTTCAATCGATATTTTTTTATTATTAACACATTTGCCATAAGAATCTATTGATTGGTGCTTCATTAACTCTAGCACGTAATTATCTCTTTCTGTAGTCGTTCTGCAGTGAGTTTGGAGGTACAGAATCGGTGATATATCAGTCAAAAGAGCGTTCTTTTTAGATGTTTCAACATAATACATTTTACTAGTAATATTGTTCAAAGAAACAATGTATCTTAATGTGAATGGTACGTCGCTGTATCGACTGAAAGTACTGGAATAATTAAATTTGCTTATGACATTTCCGTGCATACATTCAATACAATATATAGGCGTTTCTTCAAGTAACGCTCCCCATATAATGATGGCAGGATTTTTAGGTAATAATGGATAATCCTGCGGGCTCATTTTGTGTGGGTGGAACACATAAGCAACCGGTACATCTTTCACCGATTGTTCTTCTGTATACGGCACTATGTCACACCTGTACTCACCACATTCAACAAGTGTAGGAACTTTGTAAGATTCAAAAGATATCTTACTCCACCATATAATAGGAACTTTGTCATTTTTTAACAGAGAAGATGTGTAAGGCGATTCGTAATAGTTACCATTATCTTCAAGTATACCCGTATGCGGTGCGATATAAAATGACAGCGCTAGATATAATATTAGACTTAAAATATCATATTTCAAATCCATCAGTCCAAAATTAGACATCTTCATTGGTAAATTTTGTTGAATACTATAGTATTTTTCTGTTGTCTCAATGGAATAAGATTTAAACGGCAGTGTACTCTTGGGCGTTCCATTGCAGGTCTTTACGACCGTTAACCAGTTTCTGACAAATATGTTAGATGTTGAGGTCAGAGTGGGCTACTGTGGACCGGTAATAATAAACAACGACGTTATAACTTATATATCTTAAAACTCGAATAGAAAATACAAAAATAGTATCTATAAACAATTATCGTAATATACAAGAGTAATAATAAAAATTGTATTTGTCACTGATCGCTCAAGTCAGTGTCAACAGTCTGTGGTCTTCTGCTTTCAAAGCGTTATAGAGTGAGTGTAAATCTTAGACTATTTTTTTCTATCCTCTGAGATGCATTTTTTTCGCTTTTCATACTCTAAAAGTACGCCAATACAGCCTTACGTAGCAGGAGAAGGTAAGAGTGGTTACCCGGTGAATTTTAGCAGCGATGCAGATGCAGACGCGCGTTCATGAAACACTCAGGGTCGTATTCTAGAACTCTACTCAATGCTCAAGTCCTTGCCATTAGAGTCGTATTTCCAGTGCTTGAAATCATACTCAAGTTCTGTCTTGATCATTGTGTAGAGTTCTGGAATACGACCCTTAGATTTATTATATATAGACTTACTTGCTATTGATCTCCTAAAGGAAAACATTAACGTTTGTGGCAGTTTATTTAATTTTCGTCATGTTAATCCACAAGACATCATAAAAGCTTTTAAGTCAATACATGTTAAAAAAACTGAAGATCTCTGGGGCACGTCAACTAAAGTTATAGACTCAGTTATTAATCTCATTTCCCCACAGTTAGCTGTAGTTTTCAATAGGTGCGTTGACGAAGGTGTTTTTCCCGATTTAATGAAAT
>NW_020653993.1:9985477-10012093 GCF_003589595.1 Hyposmocoma kahamanoa
TTTGTCATGTATGTAACTCTATAAGGTATGTATTTACGGGTCTACATAACCTGATATGTATGTGTTAGCAAAGTATTTTTAGATAAACGTCGTTCGACAATAAAGTAGATATCGTATTGCGTGTTTTCAATGGCGTTTCGTCTCTTACCCAATTTCCACTTATGTATAAATACAACAAATAGGCATAACATTTGCGACACCAGTGTCGATGGGTACCTTAGCTTGTCGCTTGAGCCGCGCCTGCTGCAGCTGCGCGGCCAGGCCGGACAGATCGGGCGGCGCCGGCGCGGGCGGCGGCGGCGGAGGCGGGGGGGACGCCACTCCCTGCGGGCCCGCGGCCGCCCCGGGGGGAGGGGGCGGGGGCGGCGGGCCGCCGTTCACGGCCGGGGCAGCGGGGGGCGCGGGGGCCTGTGGTGCCTGCAATTCGCATCGTTTACATTAAACATAACCAACTCACTTTTTAGGAAACCGTTTGTCATAAACTTAAACATTATTACTCATCCACGTGCACGCACAATATTCATGCATTTTCTCTGTGTAATTATCTTTTTCCCTTTTTTGAACAATTGTTATAATTATTAATACAAAAATCGAACAATTAGAAAATATTCCAACGATCCGGCCGGATTCGAACCGACGTATTGTAGAAAACCGTGCCAGACGCTATGCCAACTAAGCCACGGAACGAACCAGCGGACCTCACGAATTTTTCTAAGTGCGTGTTGTCGTATCTTTGTCTTTGGTTTTTCAACGACTTTTTAGCCGTAGCGCCATCTATGAGATATCTATGAAAGTATTTCGTCACTCAGTTAGATACCTTTACCTATCTATCTACCAGACCCGGCTATTCTATCTTTCTATATTTTGTTCGTTCTTTGTGTTAATAATTATAACAAACTAGTGTAGTAATTTCACAAAAAAATAATTGAATATAATTCAATAAAAATTTAAATTAACTTTTAGTTTTGTAAAAATAATTGCCTCTGTGGCCAAACGGACACCATGTTGGTCTGCCACGCAAATATATCAGGTTCGATTCCCGAGCCGGGAGAAATATTTGTATGGCCTATATTTATTTCTCTAGTGAGTTTGGGTTAAATATGTGGTTGGCTATATGTGTGTCTATAGCACCCGCGATACAGGGAATCCCTAGTGCGGGGCTGAGTATGTACGTTATTATTATTAATATTAACTTTAACATTTTTGTAAATTCTATTTGGGAGAAGCGGGGTCTCCTGAAGAATAAAAAAGTACCCTTGCCATTAATCTGTTTCTGTTTGTCTGTGTCTGTATCTTTTGTTAAAAGAACAAACATTTTCGTATTTTGTATACAATGTTGAGTAGTAAAATGAAGATAACAAAGCGAATTCCGGAAGCGTCCTTGAGCGTGGTCGTTAACGCCGTTTCTAGTATCCGACACCACATAAACTCAGTACAGAGTAATAAAAAAACCGACCTCAAAAGTCATTCATCCCCTAGTTTGCCACCCTTAGAAGTGGAATATTTTCTTCAAATTTAAAAGGGACCACTATTCCGGCACCCTATTTCCAACAAAAAAAAAGAATCATCTAAATCGATACATTGAGAACCTCCTTTTGTTATTGAAGTCGGTTAAAAAGTCACACAGTGTATAATAATAATAATTTGGTCACAAACAGAGTTAAATAATGAAAACGTACCATGGGTGGAGGTTGCGGAGCGGCGGGCGGCGTCGGCGGCGCCATTGGACCCTAAAAATAAATATTTTAATATTAATTGGGAATTTGACAACTGCGAAACAATAAAGGTGGTTTTCCACCGGCGAGGCTAGACGAGACGAGGAAAGACGAGAATTGAAATCTCACCGGTCTATTTCCACCAAAAATTGCTATGAATGTGTGCGTTTGTTATAACACAAAAACCAATAATACAAAACATTTAATATAAATTAAAAAATTCAAGTTAAAATAAATAAATAATTTCACGTTAATAAATATCTCAAAATAAAACCACTTCACTTCTTACCGTTTTAATTCTTAAACCAGCCGAAAACGACATAGTACGGCGCATATTTATTAAATTTATGATAAAAATATAATACAATGCAGTAATACAATGCGAACGTCAATAATAATTATTTGCGATGCATATAAATTTATTAAAAACAAAAATGAACAAGGAAAACCAGGAGATTCTAAAATTAAACCGAGTTTTGTCAACGACGATAGCAGGCGGCGAGGTAGCGAGGGAGTCGCGGCCACCATTGCGAACAAATCCTTAAAAACAAGCTCCATTTACATTGCGTTGAACGGAATGAAGACGCGAATTTTCCAAACCATAGATTTTTTTTATTTACAATATCAAGTGACGGGACGAACAATACGTGCGCCTGATGGTAAGCTACACGCCTGTCTAGTTGCAGTGCCATTCAGAGCTACAAATCGCAAAGATCTGAGGGGCACTGCCACTGCGCCCGTAACCCTGAGACATAAGTTGACAAGTCCCATGTGCCAGTAATTTCACCAGCACCCTTTCTATTCAAAACCAGAACACAATAATTGCTCACATTACTGCTTGGCGGTAGAAATAGGTAAGGTAGCAGTACTTCCCTGGGCGAACTCTTTCACAATGGAGCTCTACTGCTACTTAATATAATTTCATTATGCTATGTACAATTTCGTTACAAAAATTCGCTTGTATTGCGTTCCCGGCAATGTAAATTGTGCCTAAGGACGTAGTCAAAGGATTAAATATTAACTGCCTCCGAAGTCAATCGGTTACTATGCTGGCCTGGCACGCACAGGTCCTGGGTTCGATTCCCGAGCCGGGAGAAATATTTGTATAGCCTACATTGATTTCTCTCGTGAGTTTAGCTATAATTTGTGGTAGTTTCTGCACACATATATGATGACTAGATGCCGCGCGATGCGCCGGGCCGCTAAAGCGGCCCGCGAGGGCTTTCTTTGGGGCTCGTGTGACAGGTTGGGAATTAGACTTCATATTTCAGTAGAGAATCCTCTTTGGTTGAGTTTGGATGGGAGGAAGCAGGGTTGTCGACTGCTCTAGTTAAGTTACATGTAGGGGTAGTTGGTACGATCGCGTCAAGTTGTATCCTTAAATATCTCAGAACAAACCAGTCGTATATCATTGACAACTGCGAAGATTCAGAATAGTCAATTTCGTATGGCGGCCATCTTAAATTCGTCATATCAGAACACTTTCGATTCTGGTAGAACCTGACTAAAATTCTTGACAACTTTTATTTGAGAGCCATGTGCCCATCTACGATACTTGAGCGAACAGCCTCTGTCCCACCTGATGCGGAGCACTATTCCAAGATATCCGGATTTTCTCGTACTCACTGAACCCTTCCGGCCACTATTCCTGTAAATCATTTTAAGCTATCGCTGTTCCTTCTGGGCGAACTATTACCTAATGTCTACATCAGTCAGTAGTAATCGAGCTACACACGTATAGTATGTTGCGCGTTGCGCTGGGCCGCTAAAGCGGCCCGCGAGGTCTGTGTCTTAGGCTTGTGACAGTTTGCTGGTTGTAGTGTTTGTTTCAGAAATATATTTTTGTTAACTTTATTTGGTTCTGAGGGAGTCAAGTAGTTGGTATGATCTCGTCAAGTCGTATCCTTACATACTTCAGAAGAAACTACTCATACATCATCAATAATTGTGAAGATTCAGTAAAGACATTTTTTTTATGGCGGCCATCTTGGATTCGCCATTTTGGAAAATTTTTATTTCCAGTAGAACCTGATCAGGTTCCTTGATAATTTTTGTTTGAAAGCCATACATCCATCTCTGACGCTTTGGCCGGACAGCTGGTGTCCTACCTGATGCAGACCACGTCTTGAAGGGTTTGGATTTTTCTGGTATTCAATATTCTCAGTCAAACACAATCCTTGTACATTTATTTAACACACCTTGATTCGTTCTAGGAGAACAATGACGTTGGACGGTGGAAAATGTATGGCAGCCATGTTGGAAAATGTAGAACTACAAACACAATTTCATATTATGGGGCCTCATATGCGGCCAAGTGCCAAATTTCAGCACCATCGGCAAATTTTTTTCGGGCGCCATCTTGAATCGGCCATTTTGAAAAAATTAAGTTGACAGTCAATTAGCTCCTATCGCTTTTTCGGACTTAAGTTTAAACATAATTTACCTATCTCTAATAGTTTCAGAGATATAGTCCCCCGAAATTTGTATGGCGGCCATTTTGTTTTGCGAATTAGATTTTTTTTTTACTCCCGGTAGAAACTGCCCAGGGTGTGGAGCAACATTTGTTTGGAGACCTTAGGGCTAAAACGTATACTTCGCACGTGGTACTACTGGGGTCCTACCTGATGCTGAGCACTTTTCGAAAGTTTTGGTACTTTTTGATACTCACCAAGTCCACCCAACCATTATTCGCATACGTCATTCTTACATACCCGCGTTTCTTCTGGGAGAAATGTGCTGGTCAACAAACCGAAAATACACTTGTATGGCGGCCATCTTGGAAAATGGCGGAATTCAAATTTCGTTCGCAGATACATACTATGAACCTCTATTCACGGTCGGATATTAAATTTCAGTCGGATCGGAGCACTTTTACTTCTGGCGGCCATTTTGAGTCCTCCATCTTGAAAATTTTTTTTACCTGCAGTTGGCTCGTACTATTCTGTACGACATTTGCTTGAGCGCCTCTCATCTATCTCCAACTCTCGCCGAGATGTAGGCCTCGGAACATAGTGGACTGTGGAAAATGTATGGCGGCCATATAGGAAAATGGCGGAATCTAGAATTTGACCGCAAATTCGTATTACAGGCTCCCAAATATGGAAGGCTATAAAATTTCAGCCGGATCGGAGCACTTTTTTGTCGGGCCGCCATCTTGAATCGGCCATTTTGAAAAAATAATTTCGACAAACAAGTCTACAGCCAGCTAGATCTTATCGCTCTCTACGATATTAGTTTGAACGCGATCTACCTATCTCCAACAGTTTCCGAGATACCGGCCGCCGAAATTTGAATGGCGGCCATTTTGTTTTCCGAATTTTGAATTTTTTTCACTCCCCGTAGAAACTGCCCAGGGTGTGAATAATCATTTGTTTGGAGACTTTGAGCCAAGATGCATACTTTGGCCGGGCAGCTGGGGTCCTACCTGATGCGGAGCACTTTCCGAAAATTACGGTATCTTCTGATACTTACCAAACCCGTCCGTCTATAATTCCCCTACATTATTTTAACCCACCCGCCCGTCTTCCGGGAGAAAAATGACACCAAAGAGCAGAAACTTCACATGAATAGCGGCCATCTTGGAAAATGGCGGTGGACTCCCGGACAGCCGGATCGGAGCACTTTTTTTTTGGGTCCCCATTTTGAGGCGGCCATCTTAAAAAAAAATTATCACCAGCAGTTGACCCCCATCGCCCTCTATAAATTTGGTAGAGGACCTCCCGCCTATCTCGAATACTCGCCGAGCTACAAGGCTCTAAAATTTGTATGGCGACCATCTTGTTTACTCGAATTTTGAATTTTTTTCACTTCTGGTAGAAACTGACCAAGATGGCGGCCATTTTTAGTTTGACGACCCTGTCGGTAAGTGTTATACTTTGGCCGCGCTGCCGGGTTCCACCTGATGCGGTCCATTTTTCAAAGGTTTCGGATTTTACTGGTACTCATTGGAGCCATCCGACCACGACTCCCGTACATCATTTTTACCCACCGCGACTACTTCTGGGAGAACAACTATCTAAATCACTGGGTCAGTCAGTCAGTGGTAATCGAGCTATATATAATCGAGCTATATATAATATAAGGAAAATAAAGAAAATTGCTGAATTAAAATTTCGAACACAGATTTGTATTGTGGGCTTCTATACATGCCCAGATATCGAATATGAGCCGGATCGGAGCACATTTTTGTCGAACCGCCATTTTGAATTCGCCATTTTGAATTTTTTTTTATTACCAGCAATTGGCTCTTACCACCTTCTATCACATTTGTTAGAGCGCACTCCACCTATCTCCAATACTCGCCGAGATGTGGGCCTCCAAACACATTGTCCTATAAAAAATGTATGGCGGCCATCTTGGAAACTGGCGTTAATAAAATTTTGACCACAAATTCGTATTGTGGACGTTCTTTACATGGCCAGATGTCGAATTTGAGCCAAATCTGAGCACCTTTTTGTCGAACCGCCATTTTGAATCCGCCATTTTGAAATATTTTGTTACCACCAATTGGCTCTTACCATCTTCTATCATATTTGTTTGAACGTGCTTCACCTATCTTCAATACTCGCCGAGATGTAGGCCTCGAAACACATTAGACGGTAGAAAATGTATGGCGGCCATATTGGAAAATGGTGGAATCAAAATTTTGACCACATATTATTTTTAAGAACTACCAGACATGGAAGTGTTTAAAATTTCAGCCGGATCGGAGCACCTTTTTGTCGGGCCGCCATCTTGAATCGGCCATCTTGAAAAAAATATTTCAACAGTCAGTTGGACTCTGGCGTGCTCTACAATATTAGTTGGAACACGAGTCACCTATCTCCAATAGTTTCCGAGATGGAGGCTTTCAAAATTTGTATGGCGGCCATTTTGTTTTTCGAATTTTGAACTTTTTTCACTTTCCTTAAAAATTGCCCAGGGTGTGTATGAACATTTGTTTGGGCACTTTGAGCCTAGACGTATACTTTGGCCGGACGGCTAGGGTAGTACCTGATGCGGAGCACATTTCGAGGAGTTGAATAGTTTTTGACGTTCATATGACCGATATAACCGTTACTCTCCTACATCACTTGTACCTATCCACCCTTCTTCTGGGCGAGAAATGACTCCAAAGGGCGAAAGTTTCACATGTATGGCGGCCATCTTGGAAAATGGCGGAATCAAAATTCTAACCCCAGATTTGTAACCTAAGCCCCCGTACGCGTCCGCATGCCAAATTTCGGCCGGATTAGACCACCTTTTTTTCGGGCCGCCATTTTGAGTCGGCCATCTTGAAAAAAATTTGTCACCGGCAGTTGACCCCCGCCGCCCTCTATGACATTTGGTCGAGCACCCCCCACCTACCTCTTGTAGTTTTCGAGATATAAAGCTCTGCAATTTGTATGGCGGCCATCTTGTTTTTACGAATTTCGAATTTTTTTCACTTCCGCTAGAAACTGACCAGGGTGGCGGCCATTTTTAGTAAGAACACCTTTCCGGTAGGTGTTATACTTTAGCCGCGCGCGTAGGCGTTCACCTGATGCAGTCCACTTTTCGAAGATTTCGGATTTTTCTGGTACTCACGGGACCGATCCGTCTACGAGTCTAGTACATTATTTTTACCCACCGGCACTCCTTCTGGGAGAACAATTATGTCAGTATCTAGATCAGTCAGTGGTAATCGAGCTATATATAGTATAATAAAGTATTTAAACACAGTTAAAATTAGTTAACGTGTTCAACTTATCGGACCTTACCCTAACGATGCACAACTGAATATCATTAAACAATTTCAATATTGTAACACTGGGTTATGGTTTTAAATAATATCTCAAAATTTTATTTTGTGAGGAAACTCTGTGTCGCGGGTGCCATGGACAGAGTGTCCCTAGTAACGGGGCTGTGAGTGTGTGTTAGATATTAGCGGAGTAGTTTCAATACTTCACCATTTGTTGAGCGATATTAAATGTTTTTTTTATGTTTATTTATTAATTGTTAATATGATTACATAATTTTATTATTCAATGTCAACAGTTTACGCTAAAATTTCTTAATTTTCAGGTTTCTTCTTTGTTACGAAATTAAAAAGAAAATTTTGTGCATTTTTGATTTTGCTCAATAAAGGAGTTTCTCTATGTTACAAGATTTTAATTGAATTGTTTATTTCTTTAAATATTCACGTTACTATTTTACATTCTCAACAGTCATAATAGCCTATTGCCTCTCAAGAGAGTCGTCGGTTCCGGTGCGGGCTGGCACCTCTGTGTTTTTCGGAATTTATGTACGAAATTTTATTTGAAATTTACCATGAGCTTTTCGGTGAAAGAAGACATCGTGAGGAAATTTGCAAAGCAATTTAATGATGTGTGCGTAGAAGGAAATGGTACTAACGTTAGGCGCAGGCAGGTTTTGGTGCGGCGGCACCGGAGGCGGCGCAGGCGGCGCGGGCGCCGACGTTGCGGCCGACAGAGACATGTTGCCCGCCATTGGTGCGCTGTCACACAAATATGACAATTACTTCATACAAAGTCAGAGCGGTGTAAAATCCTATATTGAACAAGCCCCTGAAAGAAGTCGATGTTGAGGTAGATCCTGTAAAGGAGGGGGTGGAAGTAGCTCCTCCCGGATCCCTCTCACTAGAGCAACCGAGAAGGCCACCGTGGGGTTTTAGTCGGTAGAAGTCATAACTGCAAAGCATGAGGTATTAAATATTCACAAATGTACAGTATCAGGTCGCATATATTGCACATCGGAAAAACTCAGAATCCACGAATATAATCGAACGCTGTTGTCACGTATATATGTTCACTGGTGTATTTATGACAATTTATATGAAACTTATTAGTCAATATCAATAAGTAATCATCGTTCATAATAACCCCAAACGCCCATATGAAATGAATGGACCCTAGAGCATATCTGTCCCCTGACCTGTTGGTTCGGTGGTGCGTGGGCGTGGGCGCGGAGTTCTGGTGCGGCAGCGTGTGCGTGTGCGCGTGGCCGTGGGCTACGCCGTGTGGCGGCGGCGCGGGCGGTGCCGGCTGCTGCGGAACACGACAAACGGGGTTATTACGATATGATATGCCATATAGTTAAATAACAAAAATAATAAGGTGTGATAAACTAGCGCTGTAGCAAGACGCGACATAAAGCGCGAGATACTGCTGTACTCCCTGTAGTGTAGGTCATCGAATATATAACCAGAAATAGAGACGAAATGTCATTTAATTTGTTTGAAAACTATTCTGCCAAATCATTACGGTGACAACTGCGCTCCGATTGGCCAGCTCGAATTCGAAACAATTGACGGGTGTAGTCAATTGTCTCACTTCAAAAGACTAGTTTAGCTTTAGCTTTGGTGTTGACGAAAATTGAAAAATTACATATTTAATATTTAATTACCGATGAAATTTGATTCCGTTTGTTTTGCAATTAGATGTTTTGCTGTTTTTCCCCACACCACCGAATGGAACAGCACCCCATTGTTAGAGATATTATCTTTATTACAATAAATACAGAACATTTTTGGAATATACGGAGACGTACACACAGGTCAGTTGTTGGCGGCTGTCTATATTTCAGTGCAAACGAGATTTGATATTTATAAATGATGAAGGAATGTATATACTCTTATTTCGTCTCTATTTCTGATTATATACTCGATGGTGTAGGTAGATATAATGACTATTGTACACATATTCCTCTGCCTAACTGCCTCCGTGGCTGAACGGTTACCATGCTAGTTTGCCACGCAGAGGTATCAGTTTCGGGAGAAATATTTGTATGACCTACAATTATTTCTCTCGTGAGTTTGGGTGTAATTTGTGGTTATCTCTTTGTGAGTCCATGGCACTCGCGATACAGGGTTTCCCTAGTGAGGGGCTGTGAGTTTTGTGCGTTATTTATTTTTTACTTAAATTTCTGTAAATGAGGGTGGCGGGAGTTTTGTACAATTATTCAATTGTAGGCCGTTGTTGTTACTGCGTGACTCATTGTTCCTTGTCCTATGAAATACCTCACCCTCGTGCATCTATGTCGCTTTCGCGCAAGTCGCTCCCTATCGTGTTAATCATACATGTAAGTAAATAAGCACCACACCAATTGACTGGTCTCAACAAGGACATACTATGTACTATGGATATTAGTGCCAGAACAGCGGAATTCACTCTGGGGCACTATCCAGAACACACAAATCAGAACTAATTTAGAAAAGGTCATTTCACAGTGCAAACCATTGGGTCACCGAGGTCGTCGAGATTGATAAATAATAATTTTAACTAATGTTTTCAAAAAATATGTAAATATCGTGGCAGAAAAAACGAAAAAAAGAATTAAATGAGTACTTCAAATTTTACTCTTACATATAGAAAAAAATAATAATTATATAGAAATAAGCTAATTCTGCACAAAAAACCATACCAACTCACTCTTTTACTTTGTATTAAATGGGATAAAAATACATCCTCTTCTTTTACCTGATGGTGCTGATGCGGAGCATGATACTGCGAGGGTTGTGCGTGGTATTGCTGCTGGTGGTGGTGGTTCTGCGGCGCATGATATTGGGGTTGCAACATCGCTGCGTCTTCGCGTGTCATCGTTCTGGTAAAGCATTGAAGTTGTTAAACAAAATTTATTACATCGACGGCTTTCAAGAATAGCGGCCTATCTCAAAATCATCTAATTCATTAGGTTTAAAAACAACTGCAGAATATTTAAAATGCAAGGTCGATGAATAGTATGGGCATGTTGCAGGACGTGAAATAAAAAAAGAGAAAAAATGTCGAAATTCATACAATAAGTTTGTTTTAATTACGTGCTTAATAAGAGGTTGGGTTTAAAAAAATAATCCTGTAAACAACACATAATTCTCGTAGATCTGGTGCAGTCGAACAAATAACTGATTACAAGGCCACTACTTAGAAACCTTTTCGTCACGGCCGATTGTAAAAAAAAACAAAGACTAAAATAAGAACTCTACATTCGACTGTATAGTAAAAAGCATGCTCTATTTTTTACTTAGTAAGTTGACCTTTAATGAACATGGAAGCAAAATACTTTATGCCAAAGACCTATACGTCTATACGTCTTCCGAAGTACATATGTTTAAATTGCGCCGCCATAACAGGGTCATGTTGATATTTAACCGACTTAAAAAAGGAGAAAATTCGCAATACGACTGTATTAATTTATGAATCGATTTGATGATTTTTTTTCTGATTTAAAGAACCCTCTTTCCAACAAAAGTAAACTAAGTACCCACTTCAGTATTGGTCTGATTTAAATTTGACAAAAATATTCCATCTGTAAGGGTGGCCAACTAGGGGCGAATCCGGTTTTGCGCAATTTCCGGTAACAGATTTCAATAAAACTCAGCAAATTGATGTGATTCTACGAACTTTGGAGGTCAATTTCTTTTTTATAAAAAAGTCATTTAGTTTTAAGTGCACTTTGTAACACATGAAAGCAATAAATACTTTGACTTTGACGTGTTCATTAATAAGCAGTGATCGGAATTGAGTTAATTTACATAAAATACGAACGTTTTCTTAGTAGAGACACCCACTTCGTTATCAATGTGTATAAACTTTCTTTTTTTTACTGGTAAAAAATATAGGTTGTCTCATCTTTATTTTTTAAATAAAAGGCTAAAGTATTTTTTTTATAACACCAAATGACGGGATGAACAAGTCGTGCGCCTGATGGTAATATAAGTATAAATTGCAAAGATTTAAGTGGCACTACCACTGCGCCCGTTCACCCTGTGATATAAGTTGACGTGCGTGTTATACCACCGGCACCCTTACACTTCAAAACCGGAACACAGTAATGCTGACGTTACTGCTTGGCGACAGAAATAGGTAAGGAGGCAGTACTACCCTGGACGAACTCTTTCACAAGGGGCTCTACTGCTACTAAATTTAAATACGTAACTACAAATAGAAACACAACTACAATATTACTTTTTGAGACAATATTTTCTAGCAAATACTCAATAGGAAATAATAATTTGTCGCCAATGTATTCCAAATTTCAATAAATAATACGCACACTCAGACATAATCAGCTATGCGAAGTCCCGGGATTTGTAGAAGGGAATGTCCACATTATTCTTTAGTTTAGATAAATTAACTCCCATCTATTCCGACCATTGTTAATAAGCCTTGAGCTTTCTTTGCATTGAAAGTAATACTTAGGAAGACGTCGCGGCAAAAGCTACTTTTTCAACTATGTACCTGTACCCCATATCTTCGTCGTAATGCACGTTGTTGTGTCCATTGAAGGGCGCGGGGGGATTGGGCGCCGCGGCTGGCGCAGGGGAATTGCCTGCTATCTTGTTCGCTAGTATCTGCAATATGTGAAAAAAATATATAAACATTGGAAATGAAACTGTTTTTTCGGACCTAAATCGGGAAGTTTTTTCTTTTTTCAAACAAACGTGACGTAAAATAAGAGAATTATGGTAACTGCGTACAAAGTGACAGCGCATCTTGTGTGTGTGCGCGGCTGTCGCGCGCCGTGCACGGACGCACACATTCGCATAAATAATGAAAAGCGGAACGACCAGTGTTATGCGACGAAAGAGATTGGCGAATGTGTGCGTTCGTACATGACACGCGGCGAAGGGCGCGCCTACATACAAGTCACACTGCTACGTTTGTATGGAGTTACCATATTTATCTTATGGTTGCGGGCTCTTTACAGGCCCTGTACTCTTGTTCTCCGTCTCGCAATCATCCGAAACAATTACTGTCAAATAAGTAATACTCGGCAAAATTAAAACACGCATCTTCACACGACACACGTATTTTAATTGGGTCGGGCATTACTTCTTTGACAGTAATTGTTATGGATGAATGTTGGACGGAGAACGAGAATAGACCCCCAGATCCCATGTTCACGTCAGATTAACCGGCTAAAATCATCAGCTATTTATGTCCAATATTAATGCAAACCCTAACTCGAACTACATTTACAAAATTCATATAAATATTTTATTTTTAATTAAATAGATAGGAAAGAATAGTTACATTTCTATCTGCCTCTGTAGCAGAACGGTTCGATTCCCGAGCTGAGAGAATTATTTGTATGGCTTACATTTATTTCTCTCGTGAGTTTGGGTGTAATTTATGGTTGTCTGTGTCTGTGGCACCCGCGACACAGGGTTTTTCCTTAGTGCAGGGCTATGATAATGTACGTTATTTATTTAAAAAAGAAAATATTGTGTTGCCGCGTCCGAACAAGTGCTTGATGATTATACTGGTTCACTCTAACCATACTACAGTAGTCAGTATTGCTTTGCAGCAAGAACATGTAAGATGTTGCCACTGACAGAGCTTTGCAGTCGCCTGTTAACACTTGAAACTAAACAAAAAACCATAGCTTACCTCGAGTGAATGCATCATGGCGCGCGCAAAGCTGTCGGCGTCTTCGCGACACGAAAAGTTGAGCCCGTATACGTGTCTCGCATCGCGCCATTGGTGGAACGTGGGGGTCGCTTGGTTGTACTTGAGACCGCGAACTATGCCACAGTTTATCACCACCTGGAAATGTTATGTCAATTGTTACGACAGATAAAAACGACTAATTATCGCGATCCTTACATATTTGTTGAACTGTCTCAGTCAGAATCACTCAGTTGTTCTTTTTTAACTTGACAATATACTTTCGTATATAATATTAATAGGTAATAATAAACTTTTATTTCAAGCTAATGTTCATATTTTTTTAGTGACAATTTTCTTATTCTATGTTAGTAACAATGAAATTTAATTAGTCGTATAATACTATCGTATATTACTAGTTAAGGATCAGGACTGCACTGGGTTTCGTCAATAGGTACTAAAATAAAATAAAAATGGGATTTGCAAGAGATTTTTAACCTAAAAAACTAATCTAACTCAAAAAAAAATCCCGCCTTATAGCCTTATGTCCGGCTCAAAAGTTCCCATTATATTGGAAACACTGCCTGCCTGGACGGCAATTTACAATTGCTGAACCAATCACGACCCAGAACAGTGATCGCAGCCCCTATGTCTGAGTCGGCGACCCACACTTTTTTTTTATTTGAATTAGATTTTCTTTCGATTTTTTTAATTTACATTAAAATATTATCATATTTATTTATTTGTATTAAAAAATATTAAAAAACAAGTGCGCATTTGCCTTCGATCTCACCAGATTGAAACTGACGTTAATGCATGCCACCTAAATTTAACTGCCTCCGTCGCCGAACGGTTACCATGCCACGCAGAGGATCCAGGTTCGATTCCCGAGCCGGGAGAAATATTTGTAAGGCCTACATTTATTACTCTCGTGAGTTTGGGTGTAATTTATGGTTGTCTATGTGTGTCCATGACACCCGCGGCACAGGGTTTCCCTAGCTACGTTGAGTGGGTGCGTAAAAAAAAATGCCCATTCACACTAATTACGAGGTATCAAACTAGGGATGTCCCTGTACCATGAGTGCCAGAGCAATGAAATCTCCGGGGCACTACACGGGACACTCAGACCAGAACCAATTTATTACAAGAAAAGTTAATTTCCCAAACTAATCCTATCATCAAGTTAAGCTACCAAAGACGTCACAAAAAAAACACTTGGTCAGTGCATCGCACTTTTCTAAGCATTGGCTGGTTCACTACCACACGTCTAGATCATGATTTCTTAACCTTTTTCTAGCCATGGACCCCTTTCAAAATTTCAAAGAGCACAAGGACCCTTTTCAAAAAGATGACGAAGAAGAAAGGCTCGCGAGTTGCATTGACGGGCGTCTCGCTCGCTCCAATAATGAATGACCATCAAAGGGCAAGAAAGTTCAGAAAGGTCACGCTCACAGTGCCTATTTACTCAAACATATCGTTTACATTAGTAAACGGTTAAAAATTATTTTTAGCCGACTTCAAAAAAGGGGGAGGTTCCCATTTCGACTGTATTTTTTTCGTACGTGTCTTACGCGATAACTCCAGCATTCAGCAGAAACTATTTTCATGATTCTTTTTTGTTGGAAAAAGGGTACCTCAGTATTGGTCTAATTTAAATTTTAAGAAAAAATCTACCTCTAAGGGTGGCAAATTGGGGATGATTCCGGTTTCGCGCACTTCCGGTAACCGATTTCAATAAAACTAGGCAAATATGTAATTCCACTAACTTTTGAGGTCGTTTTTTTTTAATTTTTTAGTATAATTTATAAATGCCCCTCTGTAATTTGCCATGCCCTTACAGGGCGTCACATGATCCTATACAATGACATAACACCATAAATTGTATTTAAAAATGTACTGTAACTGTGACATGCAAATAAATGATTTGATTTGATTATAAAAAGTTATATATTAATGCATGAAATTAGGTAGACTCGCCATGGACTCCCGGTGTGAATTACACGTACCCCTAAGGTGTCCATAGACCACAGGTTGAAACCCCGGTCTAGATGTAAGGTGTGCGCGTAACAGCGCCACATGTCACATCCTTGGATAATTTTGTTGAAAATTTTCATATCCCTCATGGAAAAATGGCATAAGTGAAGTTACGTTAAAAAATGTTTATTGCTCCATTAGATACAGAAAAATATAACCCACATCCTCTCTAATTCTTGTAACTCTATCGACAATATTAGTCGATAGTGTTTTTATTTTATTCACAATTCAAAATTATAAAATATAATTTTTACAACAGCAAATTGTCGACAATATTACAAGGATGATGTGGGTTATATTTTTCTGTATTTTTTTAAATAATATCAAGTGAAGGGACGAACGTATCGTGTGTGCCTGATGGTAAGCTACACGCCTGTCCATAACAGTTGTAGTGCCACTCGAAGCTTTAAATCGCAAAAATCTGAGCACTGCCGCTGCGTCCGTCACCCTGAGACAAGGTGACAAGTTCCATGTGCCTGTAATTTTACCAGCAGCCTTACTCTTCAAAACCGGAACGCAGATAGGTAAGGTGGCAGTACTTCCCAGGACGAACTCTTTCACAACGAGCTCTACTGCTGCTTGTCTAGTATTGTCGATAGAGTTACAAGAACTGGACAGGATGTGGGTTATATTTTTCTGTATCTAATGGTGCAATAAACATTTTTGACGTAATTTCACTTATACCATTCTTCCATGAGGTGTGCGATTTTACGATTATTTCTCATATATTTTCACCTACACACTTTTAAGTCATAACAGAATTATCGTTCAATCTAAGATTGATTAAAAAGTTCCACTCTAATTCTAACACTAATTAAATCCTTCTAACAATGTTCAAACTCGCGTAACAGCCGTAACATTTTATATATAAACACGTTTTAAATATTTTTACACGCTTACGAGGTGAACGTTGCCATGCCGTTGAACGGCATGGCAACGGCAAAATAGTTTGTACACAATAATCACGTCTGCACGCTGCTGATTGAATACAGACTGTTCCCTAATTAATATAGATATAATATGAATAATAGGAATATGTATGTATATTAAGTAAACTTCAAGTAAGTAAATTTTTATTGAATTGATATTAATTTTTTTGTGAAATTACTCCACTACTTTGTTATAATTATTAGCTTTGATCGAACACTCAGAAAAAATTCCTTCGATCCGGCCTGATACGAATCGACGTCTTCTAGCTTACCGTGTCAGACGCTATACCAACTAAGCCACGGAACGAACCAGCGGACCTCACGAATTTTTCTATGTGCTTGCGTCGTGTCTTTGTATTTGGTTTTTCAACGACTTTTAGTCGTAGCGCCATCTTTGAGAAATCTATGAAAGATTTATCACCCAGTTAGTACCTTTACAGCTACCAGTCCTGGCGAGAGATCTCGCTATTCGCTGTATATTAAATTTTTATTGAATGGATATTCAATTATTTTTTATGAAGTTACTCCACTAGTTTGTTGTAATTATGAACCCATTTGGACCCAAATACAAACTAGTAAGAAAATTTTGAAAAAAACTTTATTAACGTAACTACTGGAGGCTAGCAAGATATTTTATAACAAAAAACTAAAAACAATATTTATTATACTTGGAAAAAAAATACCATCCTCAAATGAGGCCAATGGGCTTATGTGTGGTATTTTTCGAAACATCCTTTTTCGATGCACAACGTTTGGAGGCATTTTTTACATTGCCAATGTGCTTTTACGTAGCACTCGATGCATAACCAAAACACAATAATGCTGACATTACTGCTTGGCGGCAGAAAGGTGGTAATACTTCTCTGGATGAACTCTTTTACAAGGACCTCTATTGCTACTAAATAACATCTTTCTCTTTCTACCCCGTAGGAAATGTGACATAGCACTGTTAACGCTTTATGTTTCCGGAATGAATAAGAAAAAAATACTATAAATGGTCAGAAATGAATTTATTGTTTCTCAAAATATTCTCCGTTAGCGTTAATGCACTTTTCATACGAATGAACCAATTTTGAAAACATTTATGCCACTCCTCCATGACAATCTCTGAAACATATTTTTCAAACTCTTCGACAGCCTCTTCAGGTGATGAAAATCGTTGACCGCGTAACTGGTGCTTAATTTTTGGAAATAAATAAAATTCACAAGGGCCAAGTCGGGACTGTACGCGGGATGCCTCATAAGGTCAACGTTGTTCACCTTCAAAAATTCATTTGTCTGTCTGGCCGTGTGAGAACTGGCATTATCGTGGTGCAAGATTAACCGGCGTTTACGGTTATTTTTACGGAGTTTGTCAATAACTTCCAGAAAATGAATCAGGTAAGCATGGCATTGCACCAAGTGACGCGATCCGGTTTTTGAGCCTCAGTCAAATTGTGTGGGATCCACCGAGAGCACAGCATTTTCACACCCAAATGTTTGTGTAGTATTGATTGTATTTGACTCATGCCTATGCCTACAGATGCCCAAATCTCATGGTATGTCACATGCCTGTCTGTTTTGATCATACGGCGCACAGGATCGATGTTTTTGTTGTTCACAGCAGTGGTCGGGCCACCATCACGAAATTCGTCACTGAGAATCACACGACCGCGTTTGAATTCTGCAAACCAGTTATAAATAGTCGTCTTGCATGGCGCTTCATCGCCAAAAGCAGTTTGAAGCCGAGCGAAGCTCCGCTGAGCTGTTAAATTACACTAAAGTCGTAGAAAATCATACTACGAAAATTTTCACGAAATAAACCCATGGCGATGTGGACAACCAATTACTAAAATGACGCCACAATGTCAAAACAAGTGACAGTCAGATGAAACAACTGTACTCTACAGCCAAAGAGTTCCATTTTCAAATTTTGTAATTACTATTAAATATTGTTTATGTAAGTGGCCAGTTCTGGAAACTTATAGTGTGTCGTATGTATTAACTTAAAAAGTGTATTTCTTCAGAATCGATGAAAATGGAATTACTCATTTCCCGGGAAAGATCATTAAAATTTAAATAATTGTAGGTTAAATTTATTACAGGCATCTTAACAGTTTTCTACTTGCCTTATGTATTTAACAATAAAAGGGAAAAAATAATTTCATATTTTTGAGTAAGGACTGTTTTGTAAGCTAGTCACATAAGGCTTGTCTCATTTTGAGTTAAGTAGATATCTTTTAATGTTTCTTACAATGTTCTAACGACGGTTTTATTGATTGAGTGTAGAGGATCAAATTTTACATTAAGCAATGGCATAATCTAGAATTTCACGAATTTTGAGTTACAACACCACTGTAATAGCAGTGCGATATGTATGTATCTAAATCATATCTAAATCTATATTATTTATATACATGTCCTGATAAAACAAAATCTTGCTTCTGACAACCTGAGTCATATATTATCATGTTGTAATACTCGGAACTCTCGTTCAAGAATGTGAAACATTTAATTAAACTTCGTGACGTCTGCAATATGACGTCACAAGAATGTCGAGTCACGTGGCCTTGACGGTTGATAGCACAAGTGCATGCGATTTTACGAGCTTTTAAATATTTACGCGGATATTGCAGCGTTGACTCAGATCGATGCACTTAAGGTGGGCGAAACGATGTTTTTTAAAGAGCAAACGAAACTTGTAGGTATCCATTTAATTTAAATGATTCAATTTTAATTTAAAAGCTGGGCATTTGTGAGCCTGTGTGAGTTGAAGTCGATGCAATAGTATGAAAAAGCTAAGCATAAGTTTCTTTTTCCCTTTTTTCATCAGTTGAGATGGAGGTGTTTTTTAACGATACCGAGCGACGAATAAGTCGTGGGCCTGTTGGTGAGCGACACGCCTGTCCACAACAGTTGCAGTGACACTCAGAGCTTTAAATCGCTAAGATTTTAGGGGCATAGCTTTTAATTGCAAAGATCTTAGGCGAACTTTCCTGAACGAACTCTTTTACGAAGAGCTCTAATCTACTAAAGGTAAGGTAGTAAGGCGATTAGATTAAATATGCGCATTTAAAAAAAAACAGAGTGTTAACTTATGCTATACTCCTGGTCGCCAGTGGTCCAATGCGGGTTGAAGATCTCACATGTCTTTGAAGAGTTTTATGAAAGTTCTCAAACATGCTAGACTCATCGTCTTTTCCTTCACAGTTAAAGACGAGATAATTCATAATCTGTACAAGAGCGATGAATCATTGTTTACCAACCTCGTGATCATTAAGTTTTCTGCCAACAACCCTGAAGGTGTTATGCTGTGTGTGATGGTATATGTGGACCTTGGACAGGCCGGAGCTGGAGCCGGAAGGCACCCATCGCTTCAGGCCGTCGTCGTAGACCATCACCGATGCGCGGGCACTGCTTATGGATTGCTCGCTGTGAAAGACAGAGATGGATATGTGTTAGTTATTACTGTTCATGAAAAACGTATATCGACATTCGAGATAGCGGGCTAAATAGTCTTAATACATATATTTCACGTTCCTTCGCCATCGGGGTGGATAGAGACAACAGCCTTCTACTTGCTATGGTCCTGACACACATCTCTCGCATCATCAACACGCATCAGTGGTTTCTGTTAAGGGTACTTTTGACCTGACCTTTCTTTAGAGAGTTCTCAATTTGGTCTTGGTCAAGTTCGTCTTGGTCGGCCCTTGCTAACTAGTATTTTATAAAATTTTGCATTTTCTGTTTATCGTAATAGATTTTTGTTATAAAAAACGAAAGTAAATCTTATACCGCTGCAATAATGGTCGACATTTTTTTGAGAACGTTAATGGGCGTTAATCGTTCGTCGTCTTTCAGCTATTGCCGCTAGATGGCAGTTCATTGAATGAAATTTCAATATAAAATTTTTACTTAAATAGATAGGTATGCCAATTGAGTAAAGTTTAAATTATATAAGAGTCCAGGATTTGTTACTACATCTTTTTAAATTAGAAACTACGACCAATCACCATCAAGATTTCAGTGTTTAACATTACGATAGCGTGAGTTTTGGCGACAGCAGTTCTGATAGTAGGTAATCGTGGCTTAAGGCCCTTCCATTGTTTTATTTTCTTCCGTGGTCAAACGTGACTGAAAAAATGATTCCATTTCCAACAAAGGGGAGATGCTAACTAGAGAGAAAGAAAGCAGAAATATCTTGAAAATAGTTGAAAACCGAACTGGAAGTATGGTGGTCAATTGTGACATCTTTAAAAACCTGAACGAAAGAAAAGTGGAAGGAGGGCGTGGAGAGATGACGACCTAGAGTTACTTGACCAAATCAGGAGAAAAATAACGCCAATCAAGGAGCTCAAAGAAAGGTTTGCAGAGGACAGCATAGCGTTTACTATACCATGACCTTAGGTCTTAAATCTAAGGGAATTGTTTAGACATCTCTGTAGACCAGTATATCAACGTGGTCGGACAACCGAGTAACAGGAAAAATACAAACGGTTATCAACTTATCAATCAAATATTTCATGTCTTTTATCTACATTATATTGACAATATCTATCTTGTACACTATACGAAACATATCACACATCAAGTACAAATCTATTTTTAACACTAACATTTCATGGAAATAAAACCTTCATGGATTCATTTAATGTGCCAAGAAAAACTATACCAATATAACAAATCACTGTAGGCTTTAAATGGTTCAGTTTAGTTGCTCTCAAGAGTAGAAGTGTGCGTGTGTGACACATAAGGCGGTATTATAATAAGTTGACGCTTGTCACGCCGACACGCGACACTACAATTTTGGCGTCGCATTGACTTGTATACAGCTATGGGCAGTAGGTTAAGACCCAATACTCCCGCCCGGGTCTTTTTTTACCCAAAGCGGTGGGTTTTAATCCATTTCTGCCCAAAATCGTGAACAGAAACGGCGAAAATAGAAAACGGAATAATTTTAGACTTTTACAAATTTCGATGTAAAAAATCTTTTTTAGACGAAAAAGAGGCAACTCTATACAATACTCACCGTGCACTCCTGTGGATTCTCAGTAAGGATGTTTTTAGATTACGATTCGATTTTTACGATATAGGATTCAAGTGCATACGACCTAACGATTTTTTGTATCGAATTATTTAAATGCGATTTTCACGCGAACCGATTCAATAGAAAGGCAAATGTTCATCTTCTAGATCAGAAAAGCAATAAACATTTTGTAATAATATAATTAAAATTTGAACAAAACTCAACGGAGATTCCACTAGTAGGTGTTATTTTTCTTTACGATAACTGAATCGAACGTCAAACTGTTATTCAGAACACAGTTATCGAACGAAAGTTATCGAACATCCTATTGTTTATAAAGCAAGAATGTAAAAAATCAGTGGAGATCAGGAGACGACCAAGCTGTTCCAATATCTGAGTGAGACGTCTGATGAGATTTAGCAAAGGTACCCAGCGGCGCAACTAGTCATTCTGGCGGACTTTAATGCACATCATCAAGAATGGTTGTTCCCATACCAGAAGACCGATCACGCTGGGAGAGAGACGCGTAAACTTGCGTTAACGCTAAGCCTGTCCCAGCTTGTCAGTGGCGTCACTAGGATACCAGATATTGAATCTCATACGGCTAATTGCTTGGACCTTCTGCTGACAAATGATCCGGACCGACACTCCGTGGTTATGGATGTACTGCACTGGGTACTTCCGACCACTGTCTGGTGAAAACTGTATCCGTATACTCCTCACCCGACCAGGGCCCTAGTAGTATGAGACGGGTGTGGCGATTTAAGTTAGCAGATTGGGTGAAATGCGCCATTTCTTTGCGTCATATCTGTGGCAGCCCTGCTTTACTTCAGGAGACTCGTCGAGCTGTGCTGATGCTGTAGGCGAGGTCTTGCGTTATGGAGTATTACATACCATACTCTGATGTACCCAATGGACCCCAAGGTCGTCCATGGTTTAACGCTGATTGTGGTTGTGCTGAAGCACATAAACAGTCCACGTACCAAGCTTGGCCAAATGCTCCACTACGCAAAGCTCCGAGTACTCAGAATTTGAAGAAAGCTTTTAATAAGGCCGCCAAGAAGTGCAAAAGCGTGTTACGTAGGGCCAAGTTCGACCATGTGCGCCGCATAGTGGTCAAGCTTGCCGCTTATCCAGCAGGCAGCAAATCCTTTTGATCCCTGGCCAAAGCGGTCGAATCTAACTTTTGTCGCCCATCTTTGCCACCTCTGCTGAGGCCGGATGGCTCGCTGGCTCATACTGCGGAAGAGAAGGCGAATCCCTTTGCCTCACTCTTTGCAGAGAGTTCACGTCTAAATGCCGCAGGGAACCTACCACTTACTTTACCTCAGGCTGGCCTATGGCGCCAGTTCTCATACGCCAAAAAGAGGTACTTAGAACTATGCGAAATCTAGACGTGAATAAAGCTAGCGGATCAAATGGAATTCCAGCAATAGTCTTGCGTAACTGTGCGCCTGAGTTGTCTCCTGTGCTCACACGCCTGTACCGCCTCTCACTTGAGACTGGTGTAGTTCCCAGGTCGTGGAAGCTTGCAAACGTGCAACCTGTGCCAAAAAAGGGAAGTAGAGCTGACCCCGTCAACTATAGACCTATCTCAGTCACTTCCATACTGTGCAAGACTATGGAACGTGTACTCAACAACCGTCTCCTATCGTACCTTGAAGACAACGACCTCTGCAGTGATCGCCTGTACGGCTTCAGACGAGGGGGATCTACTGAGGATCTTCTTGTATATGGCTGTCACATATGGAGCGAGGCTACAGAAAAGCAAGGCGAAGCAACTGCAGTGTTTGGATATTTCTAAAGCCTTTGACAGGGTCTGGGCACGCAGTAAGCTTCCATGTTATGGACTTCCCACTGACCTTTGCAATTAGATCTCGGATTTCTTGAGCGAGCGTTCGCTTCGAGTGGTCTTGGCTGTGATGATGTCAAGGCTACTCTTCCGAACACATGGCGATAGATTTTCCCGGAGCCGGAACCGGAGTTCCTCAAGGTTCCGTACTGTCTGCAACTCTCTTTCTGCTGCATATCAACAATATGTTAATTCCAGGTACCTTTGCGCATGCTGATGACAGCACAGTTGTAGATAGGTACTTGCCCAATGCAAGAGTCAGTGGAGAGAATCCAGTCTTATCGAGAGTCCATGGTTAGCCGTTTAGTTTGACACTCCAGGCAGTCTCCGATTGGGGCAATGCCAATCTTGTCAAATTTAACGCTACCAAAACACAGGCGTGTCTATTCTCCACAAAACGGGAGTCCTTTTGAGCTGACTCCGACTTTTCGTGATATATCCATACCGATAGCCGAGTGTCTCGAGCTACTTGGAATGGACCTGTCGTCCAATTTGAACTTCGGCAGATACATTGAATCCATGGCCAAAAATGCAGCAAGCAAGCTTGGGATCCTTTACAGGGTGAGGCGTTACTTTACGCCGGGACAGTTGCTTCAGCTGTACCAAGCACAAGTCCGACCATGCATAGAGTACTGCTTCCACCTTTGGGATGGTTCTGCTACATATCAACTGGCCACTTCGGATTCAATTGACAACCGTGTCAAGTGGCTTATAGGTGACTCGGAATTAGTGGAGGCGACGCTGCAGAGCCTTGAACACCGCCGTAAAGTTGCCTGCTTATCGGTATTTTACAGGATATATCACGGAGTGTGCGATGGAATTACACGATTTAATTCCGCCTTCCCCTTTCCACCACCGGGGGACTAGGCGTAGGCTTGGGTTCCACCCCTATGTTGTGGATATACCAAAGATTCGCACGAAGCGTTACGCTTCCACATTTATATGGCGAACGGTTATGGAGTGGAATTCCCTACCTGCAGACTTGTTCCCTGAACGTTATAACTTGGGTCTTTTCAAGGCGAGAGTGAATAGGCATTATTTAAGTGAGCATGCTCCATCGTCGACCTCATCGTCACTTTCCATAAAAAAAAAAATATGGAAATCTTTTATTATTTTATATAAAATCTGGATTTTGTTCAACTTTATTAATTTATTTTAATGCGAGACTAATGCGTTCCTATATTTTAGGCGTTTAAAGCATTAAAAATGTATATAAAAGGATGTCATTCTTCTTATAATCTATGTTCGCCGACTAACTCCGTAAACGTTGCTGGATAACGATATCGTATCCAACTCCGAATCGAACCTATAACTCGAATGTTTTGAATAGCTCGGAAAGCGCCCTTCGATTCGAGAACGATGTCCAACCGAACGATTCGGTTAAGATATCGAAGAGTTCTGAGTGCGATTCACGTAAGTTCAAGCTATCAAAACATCGTTGAAGTTACGTAGTCGTTCGATCGAAGTCCTTACCAAAATGAGTATTCACGTATCACTTGAACGAACGTTGATATGAGTAGAATCGAAACGTAACGACCAATGAACGACATCTTGGATTGCGAATTTTGACATTTAGCCGTCGAAAGTCTATTGAAAGAACTGTCAAAATTTTAGCAGAATACGTATGACATGTCGTTTAGAGTCGATTTAAGTTCCATTCATATACCACCATACGCTGTAACGACATTTGGATCGAACGTCTTTAAAATTGGACTCGTTGACGTTCACTGTCACACGTGAATACGAAAAAGCAGTTCAACGACTAAATCGCTACGATATCGTAACGGTTTAATTAGGTGAATCACCCCACAACACTAACTGAACAAAACTAGAGGAGTTATTTCACAAAAAATCTCAATAAATCCTGCGTGAGTTGTGATACCTGTAAAGGTATCGGCTGCGATGAGGTTATTAAAAAATCTTTCACTAGATGTCACTAGCGGCGACGAATGCCGAAAAGTCAGTACAAAGATCTATAACAAAGACACATACGAGAATTTCGACGACTTGGTAACTGAATCCATAGCTCAGATGGTTAGAGCAATGCTACGGTGCAGCATGGTTGTGGGTTCATGTTCCACCGGGTCGACGAAAAATTTTTCTGCATGTTTCAACAATAGATATTTAGTTTAAATAGTTAATAGATCTAGTTTGTATGTCACACATTTGCTATACAGTTCATCCGCGGCAATGTCATTTAAGCCAAAGCATTGAATGTTTTTTTCAAGCAGTAATATCAATATTACTGTGTTCCGGTTTTGAAGGATAAGGGTGCTGGAGAAATTCCAGGCACATGGAACTTGTCACCTTATGTCTCAGGGTGACAGGCGCAGCGGCAGTGCCCCGCCCCTCAGATCTTTGCGATTTAAAGCTCTGAGTGACACTGCAACTGTTATGAACAGTCGTGTAGCTTAACATCAGTCGCACGACTTGTTCGTCCCGTCACTTGATATTATAAAAAAAGACATCTAGCCAGTCGCAGCGACACGCGACAATTTGGCATTGCATTATACATAATTATCGCAGAATCGCACATAATTGTGACAGCCCTTACGACACGCAAACTAATGCACATTATTATATATTTCCGTGTGAGAATATGCATATATGGGTCGAAATATGAATGAACTGCCATTATCAAAAGTTACGACACGACCGGCGAATGGGCTTAAAAGGGCTTGGGACCAGTTACGTCAACCACCCGAGCCTACGACCCAATGACGCCTACAAAAACCTTGAAATGTAGGCAAATTGCTTTCTTCACTTTAGGAATATTGAAACCACTACTATTGTAGAGATATTAGGGTAAAAGATAAGTAACAAAGTAATCGTTTTTTTATATTCTTTATTTAGGTTTAGCACTTTTGTTTCAGAAAACACGTCAGTCCTATCATTTATTTTCTGAAGTATTAGAACCATTTTAAACTATCACACGGGAAAGGTGTTTACAGCAAAAAAGGCTTTCTCTTTCGTATTCGTATCTGCTTCTCCATTACGTGAATTTCTTTTGTTTCAGACATCGAGGATATAAACAGAAATAGAGACGAATTGTCATTTAATTCGTTTGAAAACTAATCTGCCAAATCATTGCGGTGACAAATGCGCTTCGATTGGCCAGCCCGAATTGGAAACAATTGACGGGTGTCGTTAACTGTTTCACGTCAGAACGACCAATTTAACTTGACTTTTGCTATAATGGACGAAAATTGAAAAATTACATATTTAATTTAATATTTAATTACCGATGAAATGTGATTCCGTTTGTTTTGCAATTAGATGTCTTGCTGTTTTTCCCACACTACCGAATGGAACAGCCCCTATTGTTGGAGATATTATATTTATTACAATAAATACAGAATATTTTTGGAATATACGGAGACGTACACACAGGTCAGTTGTTAGTGGTGCACTATTTCAGATTTCTAATTTGTGATTTCTGCGCAAACGAGAGTTGATATTGAAAATTGATATAAGGCCCACTTGCGTGATAAGTTGCCAGGGATTGATGGCACATTTCTGGTTATATACTCGATGGTTTCAGATCATTTGAGTTCAGCTATTATTGGAGAAATTCTTGTGATCTAATGAAGACAACGTGATGTAACTAGAAGATTAGTTATTGAATACCAAGAAATATAGGTATTGTATGCACGTGTGTTACGTGCGAACTTTGATTTATGTACTTACTATACTAACGTTACGGATAACTTCCATGAGC